>NC_060061.1:26747385-27047385 GCF_020283565.1 Trifolium pratense
GAGCAATGTTGTTAGCTTATGTCGGGGAACTTCTCCCCGTTTTTAGGCTTTCTCCTCGTTTCCTCTGTTTTGTCTTTGTTTGCCATTTTGATAAGGGCTTTTGGTCGGGGACAGCGTCCTCGCCCTATTTCACGCCCTTTCACTTGAATTGCGGTGAAAGGGTGGATTTGATATGACTGTCGAATTCACTTTATTTTCGCTGCTTTTCAGGTATTCAAAATGTCAGACACAGAGGAGGCGACGGGGAGCCAAGCGGCGTCAAAACATAAGTTGGTCGACACAATCACCGACCCGGAGCTGGCCTGGGTTGCGCCCGAGCCTCGGGGCATTGCTTCGACAATTACTGCCCAGGATCCCGGGCTCTTTACTATCGTCGAGGAGGCTGGCTCGGTCAACTGGGAGGTCCACACACCTGCTGAGGGGGAGCGGATTTGTTCGCCGTACACGGAAGGTGGATTTACTATGTACGAGATGGCGTTCAAGGAGATGGGATACCGGTTGCCCTTCAACAATCTTGAAGCTGGGATTTTTGGCCGGTTAAAGGTGGCTCCTTCCCAGCTTCACCCAAACTCGTTGGCGTTCATCCGGGCGTACCAGATCCTTTGTCGGTATCTGGAGGTGGAAGCCAATGTTTCCTTATTTTTCTACATCTTCAAGATCCAACGACAGAAAGTCGGGGACCAGCAGGGTTGGATTTCCTTGAAGCATCAGTCGAGCAAGATATTTAGGATGTTCGTGGAGTCTGCTCGGGGTTTCAAGGAGAGGTATTATGTGGTGAAGCCGGTGACGGAGTTTGCCTTGAACTCTTTGTATATGGACAGGCCTGTTTCCCTCGAGGATGGGTCTCCTCAGTTGGACGAGGAAGGGGAGCAGGTAACGGAGTGGGCTCTTCGCTTCCCTTTGTCGTGGTCGTCGGAGCATTTCGTTTTGCGGACCGACGAATATTTAACGGCTGCCGAGGACCTGACCCCGACGGAGATGGCAGGCTTCGAGAAGCTTAAGGCCTACGTGGATGGCTTTAAGCCGTGTAAGGTTATGACCAGTTTAGGGGAGGTTGCTTTAGATAAGCATGGTAAACCGAGGATCGAACCTCGTTTTGTTAATACCAAATTATTACTGTCGTGCAAGACTGTTTCAGCCGAGGACACTTTGTTGGGTATCTATTTTAATTCCTGCACGTTTTTTACTTGTTTTATATTCAGCATTTTTGATGTTTTGAGTTTCTCCCCGTGTTTCTGACCATGTTTCTGACTTTGCAGGTAGAATGGCTGATCTTGCTTCCGAGCTGATGAGGATAGCTGCTGAGCAAAAAGGGGAGAAGTCAAAGAAGAAAGCGAGGAGATCCAAGCCTCATACTTTGATTGCCGAACAGACTGCTTCGGGGAGCATCAGCCAATCTTCGCCGGTGGGAAGCTCAGCGGGAACCCCGGGAGGAGCCGATGAAGACCATCGTCGACTTGTCTGAGGGTGATGGGGGATTTGTTCTCCCTGCTTGTTTGAGCAACAAGGATTTTTTTAACAACAACCCTCCTCAGGTGCCCGTCTCGGAGAGGGATTATGTTCTGGGGGTTTCCGCAGCTGCTCGACAAAATCAGCTCACCCAAGATATTGCTGCTGTCATCCGGCTGGCGGAGACAGCCTTGGTATTAAATGAGGGGGGGCCAACTCGTGAGATGGAGAAGTTGGCTGCCCAGAATGCCAGGCTGGAGGGGAGCATTGTGCAGATGGAGGGTGAGCTGATCGACCTTAGGGGCAAGCAGGAGAATTATGGCCAGCTGTTGGAAGATGTTCGGGTAACTCGAGAGGAGTTGGAGAAAACTAAGAAAGAGCTCGAGGAGGTAAAGACTCAGGGTGCCGAGGAGAAGAAGAAACTGGAGGAGGTTATAGGCGACCTGCAGTCCAAGCTTGCTCCTGCTGCTGATGAGGCAATTGAAACTTCCAGGCTGGTAAGTCGAGCAGACCTGGTTAATGAAATCAAGAGGCTCGGGGGCCTGATGTTGGCGAGCATGGTGCATGGGTGGAAGAATGCGATCGCCCAACTTAGGATCGTGAATGCCGAGCATGGTTTGATCACTGATGGCATTCACAAGCTCAAAAGGGTTGAGAATGGGCAGATAGTCATTCCGGAGAAGTATCACCAAATGGCCCTTGAGGAGGAGAAGTATGATGAGGATGGTGATGATGATGACGAGGAGGAGGAGGAAGCCGTCGGGGAGGAGAAGGCACCAGATGATAACCCAGAGGGTCACGATGAGAGCACCTGATCCTCCTCAACTCTTTTATTTGGGCCTGCGCGCCATTAACTTTGTTTTATTTTGAACAATATTTGGGGGTCTGCGTGCCCGGTTTTATAATATTTGAACAAGTGGGTTTTTATGCCCGGTATTTTTATGACAGTGCTCGTTTTATTAATCCTGCTCGTTTATCTCATTCTCCTCATGTGTATGTTTAAATTATTGCTTTTTGTTTTTTGCTAAGTTATGCCTGTTCGAAATGTGTTATGCATGTCTTTATGCTTGCTCGTTTTTAACTTAACAAATTTTTGGTTTTGGTGTTTGTGTATTTGCTCGACATTGTTATATGCCTGCTCGACAAAACCTTTTTCTTTATTTGCAAGTTTTTTCTTTCGAGCGTGTTTCGTCGAGGAGGTCGTCCTCGGATTTAAATTAGACAGTTTAGGGAACTGCCTAAGCGCCTAGAGTTGTTTCTGAGGCTAATACGGACGCCGACACGTTGTTGTGCCCGCCCCCGCGGCTTGAACTTCCCATCGCGAGCTGGGCGTTAAGTCTTGGCACGAAGACGAGGAGCTTGTCTCAAAGGTCATCCTCGTCGGGGAGACGCTCTGCCCTTCCTGAGCCAGAGTATCTCCTTTTCAATTATTGGATCGAGCACGTGTGCCCGCGTGCTCTCCGTTGTCGAGGTGTCGGGCTCGTTGCTAGAGGATCCGAGCAGCCTTTTAGAAGTGTTTTTTAGTTTGGCAATAGCTTAGCTATAATATTGTTTTAATTTTTGGGCGTTCCAAGGTCGAGGAAGTTTCTTTCCTCGAAGATCCTCGAGATAATATGCGTCATTTTCTGTTTTGTCAACAACGCGATATGGTCCTTCCCAGTTGGCCACCAGTTTACCATCCTGGGAGTCCTTAGCATTTCGTCTTAAGACGAGGCTGCCCACTTCAAATTCTCTTTTGATGACTTTGACGTCATGTCGAGTAGCTATTTTTTGTTTAAGGGTGGCATCCCGGAGGGATGCCCCCGTACGGATCTCTTCGACGAGATCAAGCTCTTCACGGAGAGCTTCGTCGTTCATTTCTTCTTCGAGCGGTTGCTCGGTTCGGCGAGATGGCTCGCCCACTTCCACGGGGATGACTGCTTCTGTTCCGTATACCATTCGAAATGGAGTCTCCTCGGTCGTGGAGTGTGGTGTTGTGCGATAGGCCCAAAGGACGCTTTCAAGTTCCTCGACCCATTTCTTTTTATTCTGGTTCAATCTTCGTCGTAGGCCGCGCAGGATTACTCTGTTGGCGGCCTCGGCTTGCCCGTTAGTTTGGGGATGTTCCACGGAAGTGAAATGTTGCTTGGTCCCCAGGGCAGCGAGGAAGTCTTGGAATCCTTTGTCCGTGAATTGTGTCTCGTTGTCCGTGACGACGGCCTGTGGTATCCCAAATCGGCAGAGTACGTCGCGTTTGAAGAAACGGAGTATCCTGAACGACGTTATGTCGGAGAGGGGTTCAGCCTCTACCTATTTGGTGAAATAGTCCACGGCGACTATTAAGAATTTGTTTTGATGAAGCCCATTTGTGAAGGGGCCAAGTATGTCCATGCCCCACCAAGCGAAGAGCCATGGCGACGACAAAGATTTGAGTTCGTGGGGAGGAGCTAGGTGCATGTCCCCGTGTCGTTGACATTTGTCGCATTTTTTCACATGGTCCTTAGCGTCTTGCTGCATGGTGGGCCAGTAGTATCCTGATCGGAGAGCTTTCCTGGCCAGCGATCTTCCTCCCAGGTGCTGGGCGTTGATCCCCTCGTGTACCTCGCGCAGGATGTAGTCAACTGTTTCCTCGTCGACGCATTTTAAGAGCGGGATTGAGAATCCTCGTTTGTATAACTTTCCGTCGAGGATGACATATGCGCACGCCCGACGTCTAATTATTGCTGCTTCTTTCTGATCGTCGGGGAGGGTTCCATTCGCGAGGAAGTTATAAACGGGGGTCATCCAGCAGTTTTTGTCGCCAATGACATTTATGTCGAGGACGTTGGTCGTCTTCTCGATGCTTGGTCGAGGGAGTATTTCTTGAATGACGGATTTGTTTCCGCCTTTCTTTTTTGTGCTCGCCAGTTTGGACAGGATGTCTGCCCGTTTGTTATGCTCGCGTGGAACGTGTTGCACTTCCACGAATTCGAACTTAGTGATTTTTTCCTTCACTAATGCTAAATACTCGGAGAGGTTATCATTTTTGGTTTGATACTCTCCTAATACTTGTGAGGCAACAAGTTGTGAATCTGTGAAGATTTTAATTTCTTTTGCCTCCATGTCCTCGGCCAACCGTAGGCCTGCTAGGAAGGCTTCGTACTCTGCCTGGTTGTTCGATGTCGGGAAGGATAGTGCTAGGGATACCTCGATGATGATCCCGTTCTCGTTTTCCAGGATAATTCCTGCTCCTGCTCCTGTGGCGCTCGATGCTCCGTCGACGAATATTGTCCATTTGTCTGCCTCGCTTGTCGTGGAGGATGGATTCGTCATTTCGGCCACAATGTCTGCTAGGACTTGTGATTTTAGCGCTTTCCTGCTTTCGTAACGAATGTCGAATTCGAAAAGCTCGAGGGACCATTTGAGCATCCTGCCCGCCATATCTGGCCGACCAAGCAACGACTTGATGGGTTGGTCGGTTCGGACTACGATTGTGTGTGCTAGGAAGTAGTGACGTAGTCTTCTTGCTGCGTTGATCAAGGCGAGGGCCACCTTCTCGATTTGAGTATATCTGAGTTTGGGCCCCTGGAGAGCCTTGCTCGTAAAGTACACTGGTTTTTGTCCTTCCGTTGTTTCACGGACAAGAGCTGCGCTGACGGCCTCAGATGCGACGGAGAGGTAGATGTATAACACTTCCTCGACATCCGGGCGTGAGAGGACTGGGGGTTCGGACAGGGCCTTCTTTAGATGTTGGAGGGCCTGCTCGCACTCGTCCGTCCATTCGAACACAGCTTCTTTCCTTAGTAATTTGAAGAGGGGCAATGCGTGTTGAGCAGATTTTGCTACGAAGCGAGACAATGAGGTCAACATTCCGTTCAGGGTTTGTATGGATTTCTTGTTGTTCGGAGTTGGGAGCTCCGTAAAGGCACGACATTTGTCGGGGTTGGCTTCGATTCCTCGTTCTGTTAGGTAGAATCCGAGGAACTTTCCTGCCCGTACCCCGAAGGTGCACTTTTCTGGGTTGAACCGCATGTTGTGTCTTCTGGCCTGCTCGAAGACCTTACGTAAGTGGGCGGTATGGTCGATTTCCTCATGGGATTTTACGATCATGTCGTCCATGTAGACTTCGAGCATGTCGCCTATTTCTCCCCGGAATACTCTGTCCATCATCCGCTGGTATGTAGCACCAGCGTTTTTTAGACCGAAGGGCATTACGTTGTAGTAATAGTTGCCCGACTCGGTCATGAAAGCTGTTTTTCCCCTGTCGGCCACAGCCATTGGGATTTGATTGTATCCTGAATATGCATCCATAAAAGACAATAATTTAAATCCAGAAGAATTATCGACTAGTTTATCAATGCAAGGTAAAGGATAAGAATCTTTAGGGCAGGCCCTATTGAGATCGGTATAGTCAACACACATTCTCCATTTTCCATTAGATTTTTTAACTAGTACAACGTTTGACAACCAAGTAGTGTATCTGGCTTCAGAAATAAAATTTGCCTCTAGGAGGTCTTTTACAGCTTTTTCAGCAGCCTCCGCTTTTTCGGGAGACTGCCTACGCCTACGTTGCACTACGGCACTAGCAAGTGGGTCGACAGTAAGTTGATGACAAGCGATGTTTGGATCCAGCCCGGACATGTCGGCAGCGTGCCATGCGAACAAGTCAGCATTTTCTCTAAGGCAGGCTTTCAGCTGCTTCCTCGCCAACTCGGGGAGCCCCGTCCCAATCTTGACTCCTTTTTCTGGATCCTCGCCAAACTGGACTATCTCGAAGTCTCCATCTGGAATGGGGCGGTAATGTTCTTTACTTGCCTCGTCATCCTCCTTCTCCTCCTTCCTTAGCTTTTTCTCCTCCTTATGTTCTTTCTTGGAGGTGCGGCTGTCAAGATCAACAGAGCTCACACTTGGACCGGGCAAACTTGGTGGTGCTTCCGGGGATGGCTTTGGTGGTGTTTCCGAGGAGGGCTTTGGCTTCTTTGGTTCAGGAGCTTTGCCAATGAAATTGTTGCCTTTGGATGCTGCGTCAAAGCACCTCCTCGCGGCTTCAATGTCCCCGTGTAAAGTAGCAACCTGCCCCTTATGAGTGTAATACTTCATCTTTAGGTGGGCGGTGGAGGGGACAGCGATCAGGTCTGCTATGGCCGTCCTGCCGATGATGCACTGGTAGAGGCAAGGGCAGTCGACGACCAAGAATTTGACCCTGATCGACTTGGCAGTTTCCTCGGAGCCAAAAGTGACTATGAGGTCGACATAGCCCCAAGGCCTAGTGGTTGCCCCGTTGAATCCTGTGAGATCTGAGCCCAAGTACGGGGTGAGGTGTGTCTCGTCCAGCTGTAAGGTCCTGAACAAACTGGCGTACATAATGTCGCAGGAGCTCCCCGGATCGATGAGGACCCGACGAACGTCCATGTTGGCCATGTCTGCCCGGACGAGGAGGGGAATTTGGAAATTGGCTGACCCACCGGGCAGCTCCTCTCGATAGAAGGCTAAAGGCATTGATCGCCCCTTCGCCTTGTCCAGCGTTGCGTTCATATTCGAGGACATGTTGATGAGCTCCTCGAATTTTCTTTTTATTGATCCGACGGTGTGCTTGTCCATACGACCACCGGATATGACGAATGAGTCTGTGAAATAGTCCCACGTGCTAAGCGTAGGGCCAGTATAGGTGTCCCCAAAACCGCTAGGGATAGCAAAATCTTCTGGCCGGGATACGCTCATAGCTATCTGCTTGGCGTTGTTTCTGCCCGGCTGGTTGTGGAAGTTCCTCCTCGACCGCGCGTGTCTCTGCGGCCTCTGGTCGAGGGTCATTGTTTCTTTTGACGAACTCTCTCAAGTGTCCGCTCCTTATCATTATTTCAATAGCATCCTTCAGCTGGATGCAGTCGTCGGTCCTGTGACCATAACTCTTGTGGTATCTGCAATACCTATTCTTGTCCTGGCCAGGCTTCAGAGGGGTTGGCTTTGGTTGCTTCACACCTGCTCTGTTGAACTCGGAGATGTGAACTTCAGCAAATATTTCTCCCCGAGATTTGACGAGGGGGTGTAAGTGCTGAATGCGCTTGGAGGGCCACGAGACTCTCGTCTTTCGCCCCTCCTTCTGTCTCTGCCCCTCTCGCCACCCCTGTCGCCGCCTCTGTCGTTTCCTCTGTCGCCGCCCCTATCATCGTTCCTATGGGAGGACTCGCGGGCAGGGTGGCTGCTTCCAGGTCGGGCAAGGCGGGCGACATCAGCTGCCTGGACTTCCTCGTACGCAATGTATTTTTTAGCTTTTAGGAGGAGGTCGTCCCAGGTGGGTGGTTTTTCTATGCCAACAGCTTTGGCAAAATCGCTGCCCGGGCGAAGGCCCCTCTGCAGCAAGTACTTCTTCATGTCATCGGTCGTCTCAACCTGCACGGCCTCTTTATTGAACCTCTCGACGAAATTGCGGAGAGTTTCTTCCTCGGCCTGATATATGGCCTCCAAGGCATGCACAGTTTTTGGGTGCTTGCGGGAAGCTGTAAAGTGTCTACAGAACTGGTCTGTAAGGTCCTTCCACGAGTGGATAGATTGAGGGGGCAGGCTTTGGTACCAGGCCATCGCTCCCTTCCTCAGTGTGGTCGGGAAAAGTCTGCACCTAATGGTACCGCTAATATTCCTGAAATCTAGGTTAGCGTTGACATTAGCTATGTGATCATCAGGGTCGGTCAAACCATCGTACGCGGGGAGCGTAGGAGGTCTCTCGAAGCCCTTTGGGATATGCTTCCTCAGAATGTTTGTGGACAGGGGGCATCGGGGATCACCCTCGTCACTCCCGTTGGGAGAATGGTCCTCGGAAGACCGAGGAGAATAATCGCCGGGCATGGGCGTTGGACTGCGAGATTTGCGAGGACGGTAGCTGCCCGACGCGCCATGCTTGGCCATCATCGCCAACCCTTGAGGTGAATGGCGGCGCGGAGCTTCGTGTTTCCCTTTCTTGCCCGGGGAGAGTCTACCCTCGCGATGTGGAGGAGTACGATCCCTCTTCCGAGGAGTAACTTCGACCCTCTCTAGGTCGGGGCGTCGATGTTTGACGGCCGCCGGACGGGGAGGGGAAGGAGTAGCCTGGTGTCTCCGCGGGGGAGAGTTGGTCTTTCTACGGCGCCGGCTCCTTTCCAGCACGGCGATTCTTTCACTTTGTTCGTCTAGTCGACGGCCTTGAGCCTGCATGGCCTCCGTTGTTTGTTTTAGAGCAGCGATCAAGGCCGTGATCTCGGAATTGGCCAAGGTGGCGGGCTGTCCAGCGTTGTTTGCCGGAGTTTCTTGCTTGAATTGCGGGTGTTTGCCCATCCGACGATCGGTTAGGACCTCGACGTCTTCTTCATCGGACGAGAGTGAGGTTTCCCGTCCGTCGCGGGGGTCGGTTTCTGGACCGCGTGCTACGGTGGTATCGTCACGCACCGGTGATAGGACGGTGTTATGCTGCGGCGACGGAGAGGGTGGAACGTTGAGCACGTTCTCGTCGCCGGTATCGGTGTTGAGTTGCTGTGATGAACTAGCCATGATGAAATTTGTTGAAGAACAGAATCGGTTTTGATCTTTAGAGTCTTGATTGAAGACAAAAGAAGGGGAAGAACTCAGTCCCCACAGACGGCGCCACTGATCTAACCTGTTGATCAGAAAGGTTGAGGCCGGTCCGTTGAGCAAGCATCCACACCAAAGGGGGGGTTTGTACCTGCAGGTGCTCCGATGCCTAAGTCAGCAAAGAGGACAAAAGATACAAAGAAGAGAGAGAAAGAAAGTGTAGAATGGTCTTGAATACCTGGCTCTCCTGTCTAGGAGAGCTTATATAGTGCCCCCAGCGCTGGGCCAAAGGTTGGTCTATTGGGCCGGGATAACCGGCCCAATAGACTCAACTGCCAAGATAGTCCCTGTATCGTAGGGGAGGTCGTTATTTTGCCTCTATCTTGGTTGGAGCCGTTCCGCTATTCGCGGGTAAGGGATAGGCTCAATGACAGATGTGGTTGGATAAAGGAGCACGTGCTAAACGTGCTGCTTAGCTGTTAAGCTACGGTGGAATGGATCAACATGCATGGATATATGACCACGTGTTTAACGTGCTGCTTACCCATTATGTCGAGCAGGGCACGTCATTGCCTGACGTGTCGGGGAAGTCTCCCCTTAGTGGGCTGTGCCCCAACTGTCGGGCAGAAGTGATTGGGCCAGCTCTTGGCCCAGTCCAGAACATATATATATATATAGATTGAATCAAAAGAATAAAGAATGAGAGATGAAAAAATTCGTATAAAAAGAGTTATGACAGGTTCTGCTCGTGTAGTTGTGACTTCATCGGTTTGTGGTCGCAGCTTTTGGCTATTAGAGATGTTCTTGTTCTAGTTACAATTTGGACTTGGCTCATTGATATAATGATGGTATTGGTGATTGGTTTTACTATAGCTGTTGAACCAAAATGAGTTTAAAAACAATATCCTCTAATCTTTGAGTTTATATGATAACAATTTTCACAAGAGTCTTGGTTGAAAGAATTTTTTGCTCTTCCAACTAATACTTGCTTGTACTTGACACTATTCCTTCTGAAGATTGAATAGATGTTCAGTTGCCTTTATTTATTGGATGAGCAAGAGACCCTCATGAATTTCTGAGCAAGAAAGCACATTTGATGGAGCAAGATCTTACCTGTAGATGCAAGTGCGACCACCTCAATAATTGGCAAAACCAATTAATATAGGAGATAGCAACTACCACAGTCGCTGCAGTGGGGCACAGTGTTAAGGATTGCAAAATTCAACTAGTTTATAAATTTAACTCTAGAGCACAAATTAATTGATTACATTGAGTTATTCAAGCTCATGCCACTAATACAAGCATGGCATCCAAGAGATACAGAACAAGAACAAACAGAAACGTTGTTCTGATTTTAATTGCTATGAAACTCTTCACTCTAACAATTACCAGACTAGAGCTTAAAGCACTATGAAATGATCCGGATACACACTGTCCTCAGCATTTGGAGCTCGCTGTGAGAAAACATCCGAGTCTATACTCATCAGTTTATGGCTTTAAATATCAATAGTAATCAAGAAGCTTGTGCATTATTAGCATTTGGCTCAGAATCTATTTCTGATGATTTAGCATCTTCAAATGTTTCCATTTCAACAGCCACGTCATCACTCGTATCAGCCACATCATCACTCGTATCAGCCTCAACCATTACTTCATCATTGTCAGCTACAGGAGGCTCAGGCTCAGCACCATTTTGTGCACCATCAGATTTCTGCTGCTGCTTTTCACTTGCCTTCTCTTGGTCATCTGGCTCTTGTACTGGATCTTGTGGATATGGATCAGCGCAGATTGTCAATGTAGATGTAACTAACAAATTCTACAGAGAAAAACACCATACAGAAGTCAAGCTAGATGTTTAAACAATTTATCTATAATCCATGTACCAACCATAAAAATAAATGATTAACCATTTATAAATACATGACCTTTATTGTTGTTAAATATAACAAATTTGAAAAGCAGTGCACATGTCATATTATGAAGTATACCTTTTCAAGAGCTAAAGCAAGCTTGGAAAGATTTGGATAAATGTTTTTTGCGTCTAATAGAATCTGTTCAATACAAAATATCAGACAACACTGTTCTATATCATCACATTCAACTTACCTCACAATTGATAAAAGAAACAAACTTACCTCACAAACCCTTTGCAATGTAAATGGTGGGCCATCAATAAAACATGTAAGCGCTGGAATCCAGAAAAGCATTTCAAAGTTAATTAGGAAAGATATAGTTCAGCATTTAATAATAACATCTTAAAACTGTTGAAAGAATATAAGCATCAAGGTAACACATGGCATATGCAACCTTAAAAAGATCATTATTCAAAAGAGATTTTGGCAGGCAAATGATTAAGAAAGGACAGGGTCTGGGTTGGGTCTACAAAAATTTATATCCAAAACCATTGTTTATCGGCTAAATGAGTGTCAAAATCAGGTCAATCCAGTTCAACTGTGAACTGCTCCAGTCAAGGCTCAAGACTGTAAGACAGGTAACAGAAGAGTAATTGCCACCGAATGACAAATTGAACTTATTCAAAATTTATTGGCATTAGATGCACCAGGGGAGAGTGAGTACCAAATACGGATCCCACGGCTCTAAAATAATGCTTTTATTAGTTCTTTCCAAAATTAATTTAAATATTTTACAATACTCACGCACTTAAGACTAATAAAATATCAATATAATTTTCAATATTGAAATAACAATATTAAATTCTCACAACTGATGTCTATAAATTTCAATGATACTCAAAAAAATAGTGGAACTACAGGTGGGATACCTTCATCCAATTTGTTCACCAAATCAGAGTAGGATTCTCCTGATGAAGCACGTTGCTGCTCATCTGTTGCTTTTGCCTCGGGGTACTCGGACAATACCTGTACAACACATATAGAGAAAAAGATGACAAGATTAATGTATAAGAATTACGATGTATGAATAATAAAATTCCAATAAACACAATATTAAAAGCTGTACTGTATGTGCTAGCACACCTCTAAGAATCAACATAAAATAAAGAAGAATGCATGCCAGCATACCTCCCCATACCTGCTTCAGCTGAAACGATAACATACTCTTCAGATTATCCCAGTCATGCCTGTTATTGAAAAACTCATCACATTAGTGTTTAAGGTGCATATCCATCTCTAAGACAATTATCTTTCAATTTAGCCACTGTGGTGAATACAATGATAGTGGCTTCCTCTAAAAACAAAGTTAGTAAATAATATGCAAATACTATAAGTACAAGCATATGGAAACTTGAAAAATTTCAAGATTTAGAGCATATTCATCATCATCATCATCATTCAGTAATACTTAAACATCGGAGCTAACAAACACAATCAACATCAGTCTATAGAAGATAGAGGCTAAGGCTAATGATCATTCTTGAACAATAAGTCCTTGCCAATTACCATAACACAAAAATGAACTTAACTGTTAACGTACACACCGACAACAAAAACATAATGATTGGACAATCAAATCAAAACCTCAAGGAAGGAAGGGTGGACAGATAGATAATACAATAACAACAACAACCAAGACTATTCTCCTTAGTTGGACCAGCAGCATAGATCAATCAATGACATAAAAACCTGTCATGTAGTAGGTCCAAAGATAAACCATTTATAACCGGTTTGGACTTTAGTCTTTCTTACTTAATCTCCCTCTACATCTATGATCTAACTATTGGACTCTTTCCTATGTAGTCAGCTCTAATTACCAAACCCAACGTCATATAGCAACACAAGGCAGTTAGGCTGCATCAGAGCTATAATGTTATGATTCAGTGCAATTAAATAATTTTCATTTTCTGGCTACAGTTTAAGATTAGCTCACTGAAGCAACCAAACAAGTAACTGAACTATATCATCATTTCAAAGTATTGGCAAATCGTTAATTTCCATTTGTAATTGGCAACCCATTAGCAATGCAAACTTAACTATATCATTATGTAATTGATGTCTATAACTTCAGCTACTTATACATGTGGCTACATTCGTTCACTTCCATTTACTTAAATCAATTATCAGAGTCTACGCGTTAGTGTTGTGTCTGGTGTATGTGCTTCATAGAATAAATCACAACCAGAAACAGACAAACATTCCTTAATTATCCACCAAGACCATAAATGAAACCAATGCTAATAACAAACAAACTCCAAATCCAAATAACATCATCACTTTCACATCAACAAAAATGAAATCACAAAAGTAACTCTTACCGGAACCTCCCGGTGGAAGCAATATCTTGTATAATCCGAATAACTTCATCCTTTGAAACATCGCTTTTTACTTCTTCGGTATCTCTATAAAATCAACCACAAAAACAAAATTAATTCCAATGGTTTCTCAAACAGAAGAACGAGCTACTGAATTCGAAAATCACCTGTGATTTGAAACTTCAGCCACCGCCACATCGTTTTGTAGATTGTCAGCGCCGTCGCTGGAAGAAACCACCGGTGCGTGCTGCAAATTATCCTGCGGTTGCGTCTCCATGATAATCCCACTACAACCGCATTAAATTAAATTAAATTAAATTAAATTAAATGAGAGATATGGTGAATTTCGACTTCGAACAGTGTATGTATAATAGATTAGATTAGATATAAGTGGAAGAAATAGAATTACCTATATACGTTGTCGTTTTGGAGATTTGAAAGTGAAGTGTGAGTGTTATTTGAGATTTGTGAAAGGTTGTTCCGGTAAGCACTTTGCAGCCTCCGTCGCCGTCACGGAGGAACTGCGTCGTGTCGTGTCGTGTGTGTGAGTGAGAATGTGTGTGTGCCTCTCTGTCACTATAATATGAGTTGGGCTTTGGCACTTATTGAAGCAGTGGACTCACTTCTGGCCTCTGGGCCTGTTTCTTAAAAGATCTTCTCTTGTCACCCTACCGGTTACTCGCGCGTTTTACGTGTTTTCTGTTTTACACTTTCACTACTTAAGTAGCAGACGTTATAAAAATAAAAAAATTTAGAAAATTGGCGTCCGCTACTTAAGTAGTGGTATGATGTTTTTGGGGTGTCCGCTAATTAAGTAGTGGACAGACCGTATTTGGTAAATTCGTAAGGCGCGTAAAAATGGGTAGGGTGATAAAATTAAATCTCGTTTCTTAATATATGACCAATTATAAAATGAAAGTTTCTTTTGGCACGTATGATTTTCTCGCGCACCTTATTTTTACTCATTCGCTATTTAAATAGTGGATAATGTTTGAGAAACTCATAGGTCTATTTATATACTACTCTGTCCCAAAATATAAGGGAAAATTGGTCAAAGAAAGTTGATGTATTTGGTTAAAAATTTGGACTAGATACATCAATTTTAGTTGACCAATTTTCCCTTATATTTTGGGACGGAGGGAGTATATGATGGGTGTTCTTCAACTCTTCTTAAATTGATCAAAATCTCTTCCGCATGTCCCCTCATTTACCGCAAGATATTTTCTTCGCCAGTGCAAATTTTACTGGGAGATACATCCCTCTCCAGAGACATTTATTTATCGATAGTATATTTCCTAGTGTGAGCATTGTATAGGGAGAAGAGCAACCATCAAAATATCTTTTGACTTTAATTTAAAGGAAAATGCTAAACAGTGCCCCCGAGGCATTGTTTAAGGAACCAAATATAGTAATATCATATTAAAGTTTGTGCAGTCAACGCCTCGAAAGTCTAAAAAGTGTTATTTTCAATTTTAAAATTTCCTTTTTTAGTTTCCTTAACCAGTGCCCCGGAGACACCGATTAGCATGACCCTAATTTAAATGCGTATTAACTTTAACACAACATATCATCACATCCAACGTCTTCTTTTTCACTTTGTTATCAACTTCATCCTCACAAATAAAAATTTAATCTTCATAGCCAACAATTTTTACAAAAGGAGCATGCACTCTTCTATTTTCTTCTTTTGATTGTTTTTGGAAGATTTATCAAAAACCATAATTTGTTGATTTTTTTTTTTTTAATGATTTCACCATCTCGTGTACTCTTTCCTGCTAAAATTGACTGTACAAGCAGTTTATAATATTTAAAAGTGAATTCAATAAAAGTAATGTTTGTTCTTCATTTTCAATATCGTCATATGTGTCCATATATAATCTTTTATCTTTTACTAGTAAAAGGAATGTTGAGTTGCTCACAAACAAGCATTGTGATGATGTGGCACTCTATAAAAAAAGTTTACAATCTCTATTAAAACCTTTTCATATTTCATATAATAGAGTTACTCTAATAATAAACAATAATAATATATTAAAAAAAAAAACTAACACAATTTATTGTTGTTGAATTGAGACAAAAATGAATTGCAAGCAATGAAAGGTGGAACGATGCATCATGTTATTGTTTTAACTAATTGCATTGTAATATATTATTATAAATATATATTGTATGTTACAATTCCCTATTAATGCAATTGAAAACAAAGAATTCTTTGAGACACTAATATTGAATATGTAAATTTAGCTAATTATCAAACACAAACTCTATATAAAGTTAACTCAAAAGCCAATTATCACCACCACCATATTAGGAAGTCTACCTTCTATGTTTTAACAAAATTTTAATTTATCTATCTCATGGCAAAAACTCTATGGTTTCTTTGTCTAACATCTCCATGAGAAAAAGTTCATGAGAAAAGATTATGCATCTTCACCTTCCATATGTTAAAGTTACACATTATAGTGTCTTGAATTGATTTAAAAGTTATTGTGTGCATATATATAGTTACATCATAAGTATATTGGTTTTTGTCCAATATTGTGTGCATATATAATAATATATTAAAAAAAAACTAACACAATTTATTGTTGTTGAATTGAGACAAAAATGAATTGCAAGCAATGAAAGGTGGAACGATGCATCATGTTATTGTTTTAACTAATTGCATTGTAATATATTATTATAAATATATATTGTATGTTACAATTCCCTATTAATGCAATTGAAAACAAAGAATTCTTTGAGACACTAATATTGAATATGTAAATTTAGCTAATTATCAAACACAAACTCTATATAAAGTTAACCCAAAAGCCAATTATCACCACCACCATATTAGGAAGTCTACCTTCTATGTTTTAACAAAATTTTAATTTATCTATCTCATGGCAAAAACTCTATGGTTTCTTTGTCTAACATCTCCATGAGAAAAAGTTCATGAGAAAAGATTATGCATCTTCACCTTCCATATGTTAAAGTTACACATTATAGTGTCTTGAATTGATTTAAAAGTTATTGTGTGCATATATATAGTTACATCATAAGTATATTGGTTTTTGTCCTTGGTAGGTGATGATGTCTGACCTCTTAGAATATCAGGTATGTCTACATGTGATTGATTAAGAAATTGATATACATATATGTGATAGTTGCCTATTAATATGTTTGTAAATTGGAATTTTTCTATTACTCTGAGTTTAGAAGATCTCTAATCATTTTTTATATTTCTTTTTTAGGTTGGATTTTTTTTAAATATCAACCGGTGTTTTGTTCGATGATTAATTAAACTTTGATCGAGTTGAATCGATTAATACGAATATGACTATTTTTTCATGTGAAGGAGGAGAACAAGATAAAATATATTTCTATTTTTGTTTACGTTGCATCCTTACTCCTTATAAAGCCTATGAAATGACACATCATGTAAGGATGTGTATTTAACTCTAATGGCAGTTTGTAAACTATCATTTTTTTAATTGATATAATGTTTGTAATTAGACAACTTTTCTTTTTCATTTATTATTTTATTAGTCTAATGTTTTAGCTTATTTGTTTCTTGTTTTCTTTTTCATTTATTATTTTATATAAGGTAAAAGATTTGTATAAAAAATTGTTGATTAATGGGAATATAATTGAGACAAAAATGAATTGCAAGCAATGAAAGGTGGAACGATGCATCATGTTATTGTTTTAACTAATTGCATTGCAATATATTATTATAAATATATATTGTATGTTACAATTCCCTATTAATGCAATTGAAAACAAAGAATTCTTTGAGACACTAATATTGAATATGTAAATTTAGCTAATTATCAAACACAAACTCTATATAAAGTTAACCCAAAAGCTAATTATCACCACCACCATATTAGGAAGTCTACCTTCTATGTTTTAACAAAATTTTAATTTATCTATCTCATGGCAAAAACTCTATGGTTTCTTTGTCTAACATCTCCATGAGAAAAAGTTCATGAGAAAAGATTATGCATCTTCACCTTCCATATGTTAAAGTTACACATTATAGTGTCTTGAATTGATTTAAAAGTTATTGTGTGCATATATATAGTTACATCATAAGTATATTGGTTTTTGTCCTGGGTAGGTGATGATGTCTGACCTCTTAGAATATCAGGTATGTCTACATGTGATTGATTAAGAAATTGATATACATATATGTGATAGTTGCCTATTAATATGTTTGTAAATTGGAATTTTTGTATTACTCTAAGTTTAGAAGATCTCTAATCATTTTTTATATTTCTTTTTTAGGTTGGATTTTTTTTTAAATATCAACCGGTGTTTTGTTCGATGATTAATTAAACTTTGAGTTGAATCGATTAAGACGAATATGACTATTTTTTCATGTGAAGGAGGAGAACAAGATAAAACATATTTCTATTTTTGTTTACGTTGCATCCTTGCTCCTTATAAAGCCTATGAAATGACACATCATGTAAGGATGTGTATAATGGCAGTTTGTAAACTATCATTTTTTTTAATTGATATAATGTTTGTAATTAGACAACTTTTCTTTTTCATTTATTATTTTATTAGTCTAATGTTTTAGCTTATTTGTTTCTTGTTTTCTTTTTCATTTATTATTTTATATAAGGTAAAAGATTTGTATAAAAAATTGTTGATTAATGGGAATATAATTAATTTTTTTCATGTGAATAAGTTGAAGAGGATAAAAGAGACTTCTATTTATTGATTTTGAAGTACCTTAAAATTTATATAGATCGAGGGTATATTGATGTTGGAGGCATTCAATTAAAATAGGACAATCCAAATAATTTAGAAATATAAATATGTGTCTCATTTTTAAATACTATATTGTCTACAATGTGTAGGTGATCTACTTGATCTCGATCAAGAGAAATATAGAAACAAAAAGAATGTAGAAATTAAAATAAGTTTTTTTTTTGGTAGTTGACACTCAAGTCATGCAGTTCTTATAATTGTAATACATGCAAGAAGTATATTGATTCAACTTGACTTAGAGGTTGTCCAGATATATAATCTTCATGCATTTATCGTATAACACTTGCCTAAATCTGGATGGTTCAATATGAATATATATGAATTTTAATAGACGATCCTATTTTAATCTACGCATGTCATCTTATTCTTACAACCATAAAATGAATCGATGAAAAGAATTGTGCTATGCTAAAAACATGTTAGTTTAAAAATTGTGCTAAATACTTTTTCATCCCACTTAGAATTGTACTAAAAACTTTCTAAATTAAATTAAAAAAAGATAATTTCGCTTTTAAATTATTTCCCTTGGATGAGAGATGAGAGAGAAACAGCGGCGAAACTATTCCTTTGAGATTCACTGTTCACCGTCTTCTTCGTAGCCTTCCTCCCTTAACCGGCCTTTAATTCTCAACATCTTTTACCATGGAAAACTTCTGTATACCCTGGAAATGCCTAGATCCTTCATCTAAACAACCTGTTTCTGAAGAAAAACAAACAAAAGTTCAGAAATCTTTTACTGAAGCGGTTTCAAATGTTTGTGACATTCCTTTGTCGCAGCTTCCCCAAGCTTGCGTTAAAGGTGCTAATCTTGCTATTCCCATCGCAGAAAACGACTATCTTGCAGGAGTTGAAGCCTGCAAACACAATTTGCAAGGAAGAATCATATAGCCAAAAGGTGCAACACCTTTGACAGTGCTTGAATTGAAGAACAAACTAACCCCTCTTTGGAAAGATCTTAATCGTTGGGGTGTCATGTCACTTGGCAAGGGCTTCTATGAGTTCACGTTTACATCCCTCGAAGATGTTAGAAGAGTCAGATCTATCGCCTCATGGAACCTTAATCCTGGTACGTTAAAGCTTTTCGCGTGGTCCAGTGATTTCAATCCTAGGGCCCAGCAAAACTCATCAGCTCAGGTTTGGGTAAGATTATATGGCTTATCACAAGAATATTGGAGAAAAAATATACTTTTCACTATTGCAAGTAGTTTAGGAACACCAATTTGCACTGATTCTGTTACAGCCAAACCCTTGTTGGAAAGAACATTTGGTCAATTTGCTAGGGTTTTGATTGACACGGACCTTACACAAACCTTAAGGGACAAAGTTCTTGTGGAAAGGAAAGGTTTTGCCTTTTTGGTTAATATCGAATATGAGAACTTGCCGAATTTCTGCACAAACTGCAAGGTTATTGGTCATTATGTGGCCAATTGCAAAAAGTTAATTCCAATTGATGATGGGAAATTTGACAAAGACATCAGAGATAGAAGAACAACAAATAAAGAACCTAAGAAGGTGTTTGTGCCAACCAAAGAGGGTAGACAAGGGCAGGGTACCTCATAAAGAATTGCAAATGTTGAAAAAACAAATGAAAATAATGATGAATTGGTGATTGTTGAAACTGATAAAGATTTGGCAGATAAGAGTCTTAATCCAAAGCCTCATGACCAACAAAGAGATGACAGCTCAAATAGTGGAAAAGATAAAGAGGTGGCAAATATGAATGATCAATTTAACATAATTGGTAATTCAAATCAGTCTCCACAGTCAGACAAGTCACAATGTTCAACTAGTCAAGGTTCAAAGACCGATAAAGAAACTACTATTAGTCACAATAGATTTGAAGTTCTTACTACTCAAAACATTGATGATATTGATGTAGAAGCTACAGAAGAAACTCCTGTGATAGATATAGAAAGCACCAAAGACACTGAAGGTGTGGAAGACACACAAGTGGAGGTGGTTTTGAACAAAGATGAAACTTTAAGATTAGAAACTAATGTTGCCAACAAAACAACGGAATTCTTGAATCAATCATGGGCAAATATGGTAGATGCAGAAGAAGAAGAATTGAAGACACAAGAGATTGCAGAACATGAAAATCTGGTTTCTAAAACTAGATCAGCCCCTTTGCCTATTGTGAAATCAAAAACAAAAGCTAAGAATCAGAAGCAAGTTTCTTCGAGTTCTTATGGAACCAGGTCTAAGCTGACAGGTAATACCAAGCCTGTCAAATGAGGTGCTTATTTTGGAATTTGAGGGGTTTGGCCAACTCCCCTACAAGACTGGCCTTGAAGAGACTTATTTTGAGTAATAATCCTGACTTCATTCTTCTTGCTGAACCTTGGATGAAAGTTATTGATTTTCCTAGACAATGGTTAGCTAATTTGGGTCTTAAAATCTTTGCCGTGAATAATAGAGATAATTTAGATCCTAATCTTTGGTGTCTTTGTAAATTAAGCCTTAATCCCAATGTCATTGCTTTTGATGATCAACAAGTTTCTTTTTCATTTAGTGATAATGGGAATTCTATGTATATAGCTGCTATATATGCTTCTACTTGTCATCTTAAAAGAAGATTTCCTTGGCAAAATTTATCAAATCTTCAAATTCAATTTTCAGCCCCTTGGTGTTTCTTAGGTGATTTTAATTCAATTATGGGTGCTCATGAGCATAGTGGTTCTTTAACTCCTGCTAGAGCCGCAATTGATGATTTTCAGAATTGGACTGATAGTAATTTACTTCTGCATTTGCCTACTTCTGGTGCTTACTTCACTTGGAACAATGGTAGAGGTGGTACAAGACACATTGAGAGGAGATTAGATAGGACAATTTGTAATCAGGATTGGATTGATTGTTGCACCTCCATCAGTTGTACAACTTTAGTGAGAAACAGGTCTGACCATTACCCTTTGTTACTTGATTTTCAAAGTAGTACTATTAAGTTCATGTCAAGCTTTAAATTTCTTAGAATGTGGTCCACACATGATAATTGTAAAGAGGTTATTGTTAATAGTTGGAAGGAGTCAGTAGTTGGATGCCCCATGTATATATTGAGCTCTAAACTGAAAAGATTGAAAGAAAAGCACAAGATTTGGAATAAAGATGTCTTTGGTAACATACATGATCATGTGAAAGAAGCTGAGCAACAGGTTTTGAGCATACAGTTGCAGATTCATAATAATGGTCGCTCTGACCAGCTTATGAATTTAGAAAAAATTGCACAAAGTGAATTGGATAAAGCTCTTGAAAGACAAGATTTGTTTTGGAAAGAAAAAGCAAGATCTAGATGGCACTTTGAAGGTGATAGAAACACTGCTTATTTCCATAGGCTTGCAAAAGTCAAAAGTGCTACTAAACTCATTACCTCTATGAGAAATGGAAATGGTGTTATTCATGATCCAGCTCTTTTGTCTGACCATGTTGTTAATTATTTTCAAAATCTTTTTTGTTCTAATCCTCTTATGCAGGATCCCTTACTTGTTGATGATGTCATTCCTTCCTTGGTCTCTGAAAATGTTAACAACTTGTTAACCATGTTACCATCTAAAGAGGAAATCAAATCTGCAGTTTTTGCTCTCAACAAAGATGGTGCCCCAGGACCTGATGGCTTTGGAGCTTATTTTTATCAAGAATATTGGGATATAATTAAAGATGATGTTGTCAATGCAGTCATTCAATTCTTCACATCTGGGTGGATTCTTCCAAACTTCAACTCCAACACTCTGATTCTTATACCCAAATCTGAAAATGCTGATACTATTGATAAATTCAGGCCTATAGCTTTGGCTAATTTCAAATTTAAGATAATTTCCAAAGTCCTTGCAGACAGGCTAGCTCAAATCCTACCTACTATCATCACTAAGGAACAAAGAGGGTTTGTGCATGGTAGGAACATTAAGGATTGCATTGGCTTAGCTTCTGAGGCCATTAATCTCCTTCATAACAAAGCTTTTGGTGGTAACTTAGCCTTGAAAATTGACATCTCAAAAGCATTTGATACTCTCGACTAGTCCTTTCTTCTTAGAGTTTTGCAAAAGTTTGGTTTCAACAGCCAGTTTTGCAATTGGATTAAAGTAATTCTTGAGTCTGCAAACATTTCAATTTCCTTTAATGGAGCTCAACATGGATTCTTCAAATGTAAGAGGGGTGTTAGACAAGGTGATCCACTGTCCCCTCTTCTTTTTTGTTTAGCAGAAGAAGTTCTGAGTAGAGGCATAACTAAATTAGTGGCAGATGGTAAAGTTGATCTCATCAAGGCCTCCAGAAACAATTATGTTCCATCTCATTGTCTTTATGCAGATGACATAATGGTGTTCTGCAGAGGTAAGTTATCTTGTCTTCAAGCTCTTAAAAGCTTGTTCACGGATTATGCCAATTGTTCAGGTCAAGTGATCAATGCTTCAAAGTCTACTATTTATTCAGGGGGCATTTCTCAAGTTAGACTAACTCAAATTGTGAATTTAATTGGTTTCAACATTGGTTCACTCCCTTTCACTTACCTTGGTGTTCCTATCTTTAAAGGGAGACCTAAGGCTAGATACTTTATTCCAATTGCTGACAAAATTAAATCCAAGCTTTCAGCTTGGAAAGCCTCTCTTTTGTCCATCGCAGGAAGGACTCAACTTGTCAAATTTGTCATTCAAAGCATGCTTGTCTACAACATTTCCATTTATTCATGGCCTGTTGCTCTTTTAAAAACAATTGAAGGCTGGACTAGAAACTTTATATGGAGTGGAGATATAGCTCAGAGGAAACTGGTTACAGTTTCTTGGAAGAAAGTTTGTGCTCCATATGAGGAAGGTGGGCTTGGTTTAAGATCTCTAATTAGTACTAATGAAGCTGCAAATCTTAAACTTTGCTGGGATCTTTTGCACTCTAATGAGGACTGGGCTGCAATCCTTAAAAGTAGAGTTTTGAGAGGACAACAAGTTATTAAACATCACATTTTCTCTTCTTTGTGGAGTAGTATAAAAAATGAAATACCTGTTATCAAAGAAAATTCAAGTTGGAATGTAGGCACAGGTCAGTTGATTAATCTTTGGCATGATACTTGGTGTGGAATTCCTTTACAACAATCCCTTAATATTCCTCAGAATGTGTCCATTTGGCTCCCTCAGCTTGTCAGTGATTTAATCTTAAATCATCAGTGGCACATACCACCTCTTCTGGAAAACATGTTTCCAAATCTCTTGTCCATGGTTCAACACATTACACTCCCAGTTGAAGAAACCCTTGACCAGCTTTGTTGGAATAATTCTCCATCAGGTATGATTTCAATGAAGTTAGCATATGATTTCAAGAGAAAACATTATACTCCAAAACATTGGGCTAAATCTATTTGGAGTATAGATATTCCACCATCAAAATCATTATTAGTTTGGAGATTGATGCATGATAAGGTCCCCACTGATGATAAATTAATGGAGAGGGGCTGTAACATTCCTTCAATGTGTTCTCTTTGTCACACTCATTCTGAATCCACCTTTCATTTGTTCTTTGAGTGTAATTTTGCTTTTTCTCTTTGGTGCTGGATGGCTTCAATTCTGAACACTACTTTGCATTTTCAATCCATCGAAGATATTTGGCTTTTGTGTGATGGTTCTTGGTCTCCTCAATGCAAGATAACAATTAAAGCTGCTATTGTTAATCTACTGAACTCTATTTGGCATGCTAGAAACATTGCTAGATTTAATAACAAAACAACTCATTGGAAGACTGCACTTGCTTGGATTTTGTCTAACACTTCTCTCACAGGTAACAAAACTATTGGTGTTGCCTCTCCATCTATGACAGAATTCATGGTTCTAAAAAATTTAAATGTTAATTTGCATCCTCCTAAGCCAACTGTTCTTAAAGAAGTCTTTTGGCAGCCTCCATTGGAGCATTGGGTGAAGTGTAACACAGATGGGGCCTCTAACTCTTTTACCTCATCTTGTGGTGGCATTTTTAGAAACCACAATGCAGATTTTTTATGTTGTTTTGCAGAGAATACAGGTTTGAAATCAGCATTCATGGCAGAGATCTGTGGTGCTATGAGAGCTATAGAACTAGCTAATTGTAGGAATTGGAAAAATCTTTGGCTTGAGTCAGATTCTACTCTTGTTGTCATGGCTTTTAATTCATCTGTATTAGTTCCTTGAGAGCTAAGTAATAGATGGAGGAATTGTCTCAGAATCACTAGAAGCATGAATTTTGTGGTCTCCCATGTGTATAGGGAGGGTAACCAATGTGCAGATGGTTTGGCAAACATTGGTCTTACTATTGATAGGTTTACTATATGGAATGAGCTTCCTCAACAAATTAGTGGTTTTTTTGTTGATAATAGTTTGGGTAAGCCTAGTTTCAGGCTTATCCGTGTGTAAGGAGGTTTTGGCCTAGTCCCCCTCCTTCTTTTGTTTTTCTCTCTCTCTCTCTCTCTCTCTCTCTCTCTATATATATATATATATATATATATATATATATATATATATATATATTTTGAGGCAGTAGCACTTTGCTACTCCTCTTTTGGGGAAAAAAATTAAAAAAAGACAAAAATTATTAAATAAAAATTGTTGATGCTCATTTGTCAAAATAAATTTTAGAAATTATTAAAACCGTAGATGTTAAAATATATTTACATATATTTAGAAAATATAATCACACATATATTTAAACATATTTACACACAACTAAAATTCACCAATAATTAAAAAATTATTAATTTAATTTACATAATAATATAACTTTTTGGATAAATTAAGTACATATTCTAAAAGAATGTTTACGTTACGGCTGAAAATAAAATAGTGGAATATTTATAAGAATAAGATGACATTTTTTTAAGCAAATAAGAAGATGACACATGTTAAATCTTAAATTCATCTATACGACTTTCTTTACCTTAACTAAATAACTAAACTTAAATTCAAATATATAAAATCTTCGTCCAAACTTATATATTGACAACAACAAATATTCAGGTTTATATAATATAATAAGAAAAATAAAATAAATGTTCAAGAAAATATTAAATTAGAGGGACAAAAACTAACAATAATTTTGAAGAGACACAAACCTCACAAAGAAAAATAAAAACAAACCAAAAACAAAAGGATCAAGCAAAAAAAAAAAAAAAAGTGAACCAAACAATAGACTAAAAAATTGGGACTAATAAAGTTGGAATAAAATTTCACCAAGTGAATAAGTGAGAATAAACTCTAAAAGAACGAGAGATGAGTGTAGATAAGCTATTTGAAACCTTAAATTGCATAGAACGTAGTAAGCAAATACGCTATTTGATACATAATTTTCGAAAAATGAGATCACGTGGAACAAATAGTCAAATCCACCGTATATGAATCATATTCTATAATCAAAACTTATTTTAAAATTTCTCATGAGCAATATTGTCTATAAGTATAATTAGGTATGCCTCAAACTTTTATTGAAAATAATAATAAAATAAGAGATACATCAAAAATAAAAAACAAAGTGACATTTGATTATAAAATTGCAACTCATATAAAGAAAACTAAAATCTTATATGATTACACTAATAAAATAAAAAATGATACATCCTTTCAAACTTATGAAATATTATAAGAGATCTATTACATTAAAATATAGGCTTAATTGCAGTTTTGACCCTTCAAGTTTCACAATTGTTTGATTTTGGTCCCCCGCGTTTCGATTGCTTGATTTTAACCCCCTAAGTTTCACAATTGCTTGATGTTAGCCCTCCAAGTTTCAATTGCTCGATTTTGGCCCCCCAAGTTTACCCCCTTTTGCATTTACTAGCCCCCGTTGAATATTTTGATTAAAAATTGGTTATGTGACATTTTAAAATTAAATAAGTATTTAAAAATAAATAAATAAATTACAAATTGTTTTTTAAAAACTAAATTATAAAATATATTTTTTATTATATGTAGTTTATAAAATAATTTTGTTATATAAAAAAGTAAAAAAACATTTTATGAACTATTTTTTAAAAACTTTGTAAACTTTTTTTTAAATAAAAAATAATTATTAAACCTTTTATTAAAAAAACAATTTTTTACATTTTTATAAAAGCAAATATTATTATTTTTTAATTTTTTTTATTTAAAACATATTTTTTATTTTAAAAAATGTCACATAAGCAATTTTTAGTCAAAAAAGTCAATGGGGGCTGACAAATGCAAAAGGGGGTATACTTGGGGAGCCAAAATCGAGCAATTGAAACTTGGAGGGCTAAAATCAAACAATTGTAAAACTTAAGGGGTTAAAATCAAGCAATTGAAATGTGGGGGGCCAAAATCAAGCAATTGTGAAACTTGGGGGACCAAAACTGCATTTAATAAAAAATCTAATATTTCTAAACAACTATTTTATTTACTCATATATTAATATTAAATATAATCATATTTTAAAATAATATCTATTATTTAACTATATGTGAATAATTATTTTTTATTTATAAAAATATTTTAATTATATATTTTAATCAAACCCGTGCAAAGACGGGTTTACCCCTAGTAAGCGTGTAATTGGAAGAATTGTAATATTTAATCATAGTCTGTTCTAAATTTGTTTCCATTTAAAAATGCACAAAACTAGTCAATCGGGCTCTACATACCACTTTGATTTTTTTTGGTTACTACATACCACTTTGTTTGAAAAAAACAAACTTAAGATTCTCCATAATGCGAGATTATTTCTACCAACAACACCTATGTAGTTAAATAATAATCTTTTATATTATAAGCTTGTATACACAAGGCAATATTTATAACCACTATGACAAGTATACCAATTGTGATTAAAATTATGTGCAATTGTGATTAAAATTATGTGCAATAATTGATAAGCACCATCAATTTTAAAAGTTTATCATATCAAAATTATTGTTGACTATATTATTCATCACGAAATATTTTTATGTCTTTTCTGATCAATGATTTTTTTTCTGCCGGATCATAAATTTAGAGAATAGTTATCATGTGAGATTTGAAAAGTTATTATGATTTGGAAAGTTATTATCAAACTCAGTTCTACTAAATCAATTTTTTTTTGCAATACAACCAAACACAAACATAGTCATGTCACTAATCACATTCATTATTTTGATTTTAACACTACAGATTTAATATTAACCGATGACCAATTGATACAATATGCACTAGCAGATATTGAGATGATGTTACGTAGTTGTGGGAAGAATTTAAAAGATTATCATCCAATGCCTAGAGCAGACACATCATTAGTTCCTGATATACAAAATAGTTTAATACACGACGGATTGAATAATAGCAGACAATCATTAGCTGAGGAACATGTTAGATTGATGTCAACTATGACTTCAGAGCAACGTAAAGTATACGACACAATAATGACAAGAGTTAACGAAAACAAACCTGGTATGTTTTTCTTTATGATTATGGCGGTACAGAGAAGACATTTATCTGAAGGGCCATGTCAGCCGCATTACGCTCAAAAGGTGAGATAGTTTTAACAGTTGCCTCAAGTGAGATCGCTACATTGCTTATACCTGGCGGTAGAACAGCACATTCAAGGTTTTGTATTCCTCTAAATGTTGACAAGTTTTCAACATGTACCATAGTTCCTAAAAGCCCTTTTGCGCTATTAATACAAAAAGCAAAGCTCATTATATGGGATGAAGCACCAATGATGCACAAACACTGTTTCAAAGCTGTTGATCGAACTTTAAAAGATATTCTCAAGTCTTTTGATGAAAAAAATAAACACATTCCCTTCGGTGGAAAAGTTGTTGTTTTTGGCGGAGATTTTAGACAAATTCTACTAGTAATACCCAAAGATACAAGGCCAGAAGTTGTTCATGCTACTATTAATTCTTCGGTTCTTTGGAATTTTTGTGAAGTTTTAACATTGAGTAAAAATACGAGGCTTCTCGGTGGTGCTTCAAGTGCAGACGTTGAACAAAGAAGATTGTTTTCTGAATGAGTTTTGTGTGTTGGCGATGGAGAAATTGGAGATGACAACGAGGATGATTTAAAACTTGGCATTCCATCAGATTTATTGATTCCAAATTCAGGTGATCCTCTTGCTTTCTATTGTTGAAAACACATATCCCCAACTTTTACAAAACATGAACGATATAACGTATTTCCAACATAGAGCTATACTAGCTCCTAAAAATTCAATAGTCGACACAATAAATGATTATATGTTGGATTTAATTCATGGGGAAGAAAAAACATATTTGAGTTATGATACTCCACTCACACAAAATGTAGACGGTCAAACAGTGAATGATGTTCATACTCCCGAATTTTTGAACACGATTTCTGCGTCGAGACTTCCAAATCACAAGTTGAGACTCAGGGGCGGACCCATAAATAGATTACCGGTGTGGCTAAATTTTTAGCATTACTGGAAAAAAATTCATCGTTATCTTAATAATTCTGTTAAACAATGAACAACATATAAAATTATTATTAATACACATGTGTATTTAAAAAAAAAACACCAACAATTCAGAAAAATTCTATTTCAAAAAAAGAAATTAACAAACTATATCCAGAAAACTACAAAATTTTTATTCAAAAAAAAAAAGAAAAGACTATAACTTTTTGAATATATGTGAATTCATATTACTATTGTTTGATACATCACAAGATTCTATCTTAGACCAAAATATATAGAACCCAAAATTTTATTAGCTTATAGTTTATTTTGATAAACTAATTCAATTAACTTATAACTTATTAAATTTTATTCAAATTTTACCCATATCTTCTTGAAAAAATTAAACCTATTATATTTTATGTCATTTCATATTTATATGCCACAATCGTTAAAGTTGATTATTATACAATTAAATTATATAACTTAAAATAATACACTTTGTATAACCAAAGAGTTGAATACTATAAACTAATTTGCACTAATATTTAAACTAATATGTATCGAGAGACTTACGGTCATTAATAATAAACTCTAAACTAATATTTACATTAATATTTGTACAAATATGTATACAGAATAATTTAAAATTATTTATAAAAATTTTATTATTATTTTTAAAAAATATTTGGGCTGGCTGGTGTGGCTATAGAGCCACACCAAGCCTCACACAGATCCGCCCCTGTTGAGACTTAAAGTTGGAGTTTCAGTTATGCTATTAAGGAATTTGAATAAAAAATTAGGATTATGCAATGGAACAAGACTTATTATTACGAGATTGGGAAAACTTGCTTTTGAAGGAAAAATTATTTCATGAAGTAATATTGGTGATCAGGTTTTCATACTTATATTTTCTCTGACACCATCTGACGTGAGAATTCCTTTTAAATTTCAACGGAGACAATTTCCTATAATGATTTCTTTTCGATGACTATTAATAAGAGTCAGGGACAATCTTTAAAGCATGTTGGGATATATCTTCCGTCGCCAGTGTTTTCACATGGCCAGATGTATGTTGCAATTTCAAAAGTTACTTCTTGAAATGGATTAAAAATATTGATCATCGATGACGACGGTGAAGATACGACTGAGACTTCGAATGTGGTCTATAAGGAAGTCTTCCGTAATATAACATAATTTTCTTTGTATGAATATTTATCCAAAATTATTGTTAAACTATCGTTTAATGTTACTCAACTTTTTTCATATACCTTACGTTATTTGAATTGTCATATCTTATTTAATCATTATATATCTTATGTCTAATCAGACCCGTGCACCGGACGGGTCGATGTTCTAGTATGTAAATAAACTTCTGTGGTGAGTTCAGAACACCAAATGTCTTCAAGAGGAGTTCCATATATACCTACATTAATACTCCCTCCGTCCCATTTTATAAGACATTTTTTGACTAAATATATTATTCATATATCTTGCTTTGACTATTTTTCTAAAAGTATATAAATGTAAATATTATTATATAAGATCTTGATTGATTTGTTTCGTTGTATATTTTTAAAATATCAAATTTCTATAATTTTTACTAGTAGAGAATTAAAGATATTTTTAATAAAAAATATGTATTGACATGTGCGGTGGTCAAAGAGTTATTTATTATATTTTGGGACAGAGGGGGCAGATGTTTACCGTTTTTAATAGTTCAAGTAGATTATATTTTTTCGGTGCTAGTTCAAGCATATTTAATTACCATAAAATAAAATAAATTGACAATTTAATTTGTAGCATAGAAGAGTGCCGCAAAAATTAGCTGGGAAAAAAATAGGGCCAAATACATATAGTTTCCATTTAATAAAAACATAAATATATACATAAACTACACAATTCAAAGACAATAGAACACTAACCCTCTAAGAACTCGTAGTCGTGGGTGTGACTGCAAATTTCAGCGAAATTTGTAAAGCTCAATGCATAGTTACCTATTTACGAAGTCTGGGAAATCTACACCTTAGCCTTAATTTGAAAGAACAACTTGTATGGATGGAGAGTTGTCTTGTAGACTGTAGTGACACACTGAAACACTGAAACACTGAAGAATGACATTTGGTATGCTTCTCCTTCTTCAATCTTGGATTGAAACATATACAGGAGCTGCTTCCTAATGGTTGCATGTATTTTGCCACCCTAAAAAAAAAATTAATAAACAAACTTAAGTTGGAAAAATGAAAAATGAGTGTGAAATTTACCTTCTCATCAACTAAAATAATCTCTACTGAGTTGGTCTCAGAAGGATTAAGGAATGCAGGGACCCCTTCCAAAGTTGCAAAATTCAAACCTTGATGCGGATTCGCTCCTGATCAAGACAAATATCAGCAATATCATCAAAGTTGGAGACATTGTTACGTAATGTGGTCTATAAGGAAGTCTTCCGTAATCTAACATAATTTTCTTTGTATGAATATTTATCCAAAATTATTGTTAAACTATCGTTTAATGTTACTCAACTTTTTTCATATACCTTACATTATTGGAATTATATATCTTACAGCTAATCAGACCCGTGCACCGCACGGGTTGATGTTCTAGTTATTACTACGTTTTAAAAAAGTTTTTCTAATTTGACTTTAATTTTTTATTTAGAAGTAGTAAGAGAAATAATTTGATGCAGAGGGTGTACTATATTACTCCCTCTAGTCCTTATTATAATAGAATTTTAACATTTTAAATTCATTGTAAAACTTATGTATCTAGATTATAATATTGTCCATATACATTAGTTTTACCATGAATCTAAAAAGGAAAACTTCTCTTGTAATAAAGACCAAAGACCGAGAGTATATGGCTATTAATCTAATGGCTATAAATCTTTGTCCATCATAGACCACATGCCTCACTAGTCCTTGGAAGCATCCTAATTGAATACTCAAACGGAAAAAACAAAACAAAATCCAAACTTTCTTCTGTTCAAACCCAAACGCTACTGTCCCACTCACACACAATTCACTCTCACTCTCAGACTCTCTCCCAAAACACCAAACCCCCCAATAAAACCCATTCACCCGTACCCCCAATTCTCTCAAAAATCACAAACCACAACACTTTCACAAAATGCAACAAACTCTTTGAAAAATTTTGTTTTCAAAAACCGTTCTCATTCCTTTACGCTTAGCCGTTGCCGTTTCACCTCTTTTCTTCTGTTGCCTTTTCCAACCTTTCTGTCTCCTCCACAACCCTTATTTCTAAGCAATGGAACTCACTCTTCTACTCACTCAACTTCTCCGATTGGATGTTAACAACTTCTTGAAAGAAGACCCAACCTCTTTCGATAAGGTTTTTCCTTCTCTCTCTATTGAAACTTTCTTCTTTGCAATGATTTTTCCAATTTTTGTGTTGTTCTATTTTTAATTTGTTGTTAATTATATTATGATGATGATTTAGGGTTTTGAATTTTTGTGTTTTCTCCCTTTTCTGTTCTGCTTTTCTTTGAATCAGATTTTGGGTTTGTGTTCTTATCTCTTGTTAAATATGTTTGGTGCACCAGCTATGAATCTTTGCACCACAAAGCAAACCCAACACAACAAAACAAAACCCTTTTCTTTAATCTTCTAAAAATTGAATCTTTTCATCTACCCAATTCTTAAACCGTTTTTTTTGTTCTGGGTTTTTGTTAAATTCTAAAAAGATCTGATTTTTATTCTTGATTTGTTTGAAACGTGTTGTTTCACTATTTGGGTCTGATTGAAATTGTTGTTTGGTTTTGATAATGAGGAAACGCGAGAGGGAAAATCATTGTGGTGTTTGTGGGCACTATCACAAACACAAGAAGGTGACCTGTTTCAATTTTTTCACGACTATTGAGTAGATCTTCTTTTTCAGATGCTTAGAGTATGTTTCTCAAACTCACATTAATGTCATTTCATCCATCATCATTTTATGCTTATTTTATTTTTTCAGTTCCATGACATGATAATAAAGTTGAAATTGTCCAATTTAAATAGGTTTATTTGTTTCTAGAAAAAAAAAATTTTAATTCTTTATATTTTAAGATTTATGTGCATAATTCATTTATTTTTATATAATTAATTTTGCTTTTTATTCCCACAAAGACCTCATCTTCCTCTCAAGAGGAATTTTTTTTTTTATCATTTTAAATTGTTTTTTAGATAATATTTTTCTTAAATCAAATATATTGGTGACACTATTGCAAGTGTCTGCATAAATATATTTATTTAGTCAAAAAAAGATGAAGAAACATGGTGGCTACTGAATTTTCATTCACCTAGCAGTGTCAAACTTTGGAATTAATACTATAAAAGTATTTAAATTAAAACTATTAAAAAATAAAAAGGGTTGCTACTTGTTGATACAAGTAAGGAGGAGGCAGAGAGGTTGAGAAAAACTATATAATATATATGTTTAAAATAGTATAGACATAAGATAACACTTAAATTATTTATTGACAAATAATCAAACATCTCACACACCTTCAAAATCTAATATGATTTGTCAATGATCTTCGTGCTAAAAGGAAACATGAGACAAGATCAAGCTTGAATTTGAATTTATTTTCTTGTGTCCATATATATCCTTCCCATTATATACATATATAATTCTCCAATTTTTCTTATAATATTTTGTGTCTTCAAATCCCACACGATCTATTGGTTAAATGTTTTTTCTATTTTTTTGTTCTATTCAAGTTATCCAATTGGTCTTGAATTCTGCAAACTTTGGAGTTTTGCCAATATGTAATCTCTATTTGCATTTCTGTTATTTGGTTTGTTCGTATGGATTTATGTATATTTTATAGAGGTATTCACGAGCTTCATCAGAAAATTGCTTCTTGTAGGCTTGCTTTTACTGGAAGAGTTAGTCAATTCTTTTGATGGTGAAGGATTTCTGGCCATCATAGATGCATCAAAACAATGGTTCAATGAGTCTCAAGTAATAAAAGTGGAATGCAATGCAAGCTGGTGGAGGGTAAATACAAAATTTCTGTTTTCCTTGGATCTAGAATTTTTCTAGTATGACTTGACTAGTAGAGAGTATAATGTGATTTTAATTGGCTTGCTGACAAAGGCAATTTTAAAATAATGCTGATTCTCAATCCTCCTCTTTTTTTTATTCTTTTTCTTTTCTGTAACTCTTTTAGAAACATTACTAAATACTGAGGAAGAACGATGTAGTCTAGCTCCTCACCATTGGAAAGTTCCTCTTTATTACACAGACTTAAAGAAAAAAAGATTGAAAAACCCTCAGATATTTGAGGGTCTACCAACGTTCTTTCCCAAAGTGCCCCAGAGTCTTCACACAAATTTCTGGATGCCTTAACTAGGATTGTCAAGCTTATCTTATCCTTCCTCGTCATGTTTATTCCCTCCTTCCTTCGCGTGAAACGTATGCTGTATTAATATTGCCATGGTATGCACCCAATGGTCCCAATTTGTAACATGAGAAAAAGTTTTTGCTTTTGCATCAATCATTTCATGGAACTTACCTTTTCTAAGTTCTAAAGTCAGTATTATACATATTAATTGTGTCAGATAAGAGAAGATACTCTTTTTGCCTTGTCCTCTCTTTCAGAACAACTGCTTGAGACACATGTATGTGATATTGATTTCAGTTTTCTTAATTCTTATGGGCTGATATACATGCTTAAAATTTATATCTCCATTTTCAATATCTGGGTTATATTTTGCACTGAGATATACTTATACTTTGATATATATATATATATATATATATATATATTTTATGTTCTTCATATAGGAGTCAGGGTTTCGGACAAGTAACTTGAAGAACATGATTGAACAGATTGTTGCCGAGGACTTTCTAATAGGTCATTTCTCAAATGCTTCCTTAAGCTTCCGTTATGCTTCAGTTATGATACATGCATGCATATGCGCGCGCGTGTGTGTATTTATTTCACTTTCCCTCTTTTTTTGTGACAGATTCTCTTGAATACCCCTTTCTATATACTCGTATCTTTACTTCAGTTGCCAAATTCTCCTCTGTGGTAACTATTTTCTGTCCTATTTTATTTTCTCAGATAGTTACTCCTTCTCTGTCAAACTTTTAACTTCTCTTAATTTACAGATAAGCAATGAAGTACTAGAGCACTCTCTTGATGCTGCACTGAAGGCAATTACAATGAATGTGTAAGCAAACACCTGTAAAAGTAGGTGCCTGCAGTTATTCAGTTTATTTTCATCCCTCACGGATCTTCTTAAGAAATTCTTCACTTAGTATACCTCGTTTAGGAATTGATATTTATGAATTGATTTTAAGTTGATTTTAACCTAGCTTAGGATTTGATATTTCAAAAATTTCTTTTAAAATATGTTATTGGAAACATCATTTAGTTGCTTCATTAGTTTGGAAGATTTAATTGGCTGATGTATTTTTTAGATATGAAGTTTGTTTTTGAAACTTAAGCTTAATTTCTAGAAGTGCTTAGTTATTAGAAGTGCTTATTTTTTTAGATATATATATATATATATATATATATATATATATATATATATATATATATATATATATAGGGGAGGGATCAAATTACACCGGTGTAACATTTGAGTAATGTTACACCGCTTAATAACGCTTCAACGAATACAAATTTTACAAAATCCACCGTTGGATTGAAAGTTTATATCATTTAGATCAATCATGTTCAATTTTACAAAAATCTAAAATCCTTTGATATGTTATTGAGACCGATCAAGATTAACGCTTTATGTGTTTTTATTGAATACCATTAAGCTTGATCAATCTCAATAACATATCAAATGATTTTAGATTTTTATAGAATTGAACATGAATGATCTATATGATATAAACTTTCAATCCAACGGTGGATTTTGTAAAATTTGTATTCGTTGAAGCGTTATTGAGCGGTGTAACATTACTCAAATGTTACACCGGTGTAATTTGATCCCTCCTCATATATATATATATATATATATATATATTATTACTAGTAAAAGGAAGGTTGAATTGCTCATAAGCCTTCATTGTGATGATGTGGCATGCTTTAGAGAGCTTCTCATATCTATTTAAAATTTGTCCCACAATTTATTTTGTGTGTCCATTCATCCTCCAAAGTAATTATCTATATGTTACAATAATAATGGCTCCCAATAATAATGAAAGAAAGAAAAAAAAAAAAACAAATTACAAAAAGAACAATGAATAGATATATGCTCTTTCATATTTTACACTACCAAACATAAAATATAAATCATGCATGTGTAAATATGATTTGCAATTTGCAAAAATTTACTTTAAATAAATAAATCAAATAAAAAAATTACTCCTCAAAAAAATTTCATGCTTGACAAAATAAATTTTATGAAAAAAAAATACTTTAGTTGTTGAGTTGCTCACAAGCATGCATTGTGATGATGTGACACTCTATAAGAAAAGTTTACAATCTCTATTAAAACATTTTCATATTTCATATAATAGAGTTACTCTAATAATAATATAATATATTAAAATATATATTGTATGTTACAATTCCCTATTAATGCAATTGAAAACAAAGAATTCTTGGGGACACTAATATTGAATATGTAAATTTAGCTAATTATCAAACACAAGCTCTATATAAAGTTAACCCAAAAGCTAATTATCACCACCACCATATCAGGAAGTTTGCCTTCTATGTTTTAACAAAATTTTAATTTATCTATCTCATGGCAAAAACTCTATGGTTTCTTTGTCTAACATCTCCATGAGAAAAAGTTCATGAGAAAAGATTATGCATCTTCACCTTCCATATGTTAAAGTTACACATTATAGTGTCTTGAATTGATTTAAAAGCTATTGTGTGCATATATATAATTACATCGTAAGTATATTGGTTTTTGTCCTTGGTAGGTGATGGTGTCTAACCTCTTAGAATATCATGTATGTCTACATGTGATTGATTAAGAAATTGATATACATATATGTGATAGTTGCCTATTAATATGTTTGTAAATTGGAATTTTTCTATTACTCTGAGTTTGAAACATCTCTAATCATTTTTTATATTTCTTTTTTAGGTTGGATATTTTTTAAAATATCAACCGGTGTTTTGTTCGATGATTAATTAAACTTTGAGTTGAATCGATTAATATGAATATGACTATTTTTTCATGTGAATGAGGAGAACAGGATAAAACATACTTCTATTTTTGCTTACGTTGCATCCTTGCTCCTTATAAAGCCTATGAAATGGCACCTCATGTAAGGATGTGTATTTAACTCTAATGACAGTTTGTAAACCATCATTTTTTTTTAATTGATATAATGTTTGTAATTAGACAACTTTTCTTTTTCATTTATTATTTTATTAGTCTAATGTTTTAGCTTATTTGTTTCTTATTTTCTTTTTCATTTATTATTTTATATAAGGTAAAAGATTTGTATAAAAAATTGTTGATTAATGGGAATATAATTAATTTTTTTCATGTAAATAAGTTGAAGACGATAAAAGAGACTTCTTTTTATTGATTTTGAAGTGCCTTAAAATTTATATAGATCGAGGGTATATTGATGTTGGAGGCATTCAATTAAAAGAGGACAATCCAAATTATTTAGAAATATAAATATGTGTCTCATTTTTAAATACTATATTGTCTACAATGTGTAGGTGATCTACTTGATCTCGATCAAGAGAAATATAGATCTCGATCAAGAGAAATATAGAAACAAAAACAAAGTAGAAATTAAAATAAGTTTTTTTTTTGTAGTTGACACTCAAATCATACGGTTCTTATAATTATAATACATGTAAGAAGTATATTGATTTAACTTGACTTAGAGGTTGTCCAAATATATAATCTTCATGCATTTATCATATAACACTTATATGAATTTTAATAGACGATCCTATTTTAATCTACGTATGCCATCTTATTCTTACGGCCATAAAATGAATCAATGAAAAGAATTGTGCTAAAAACATGTTAGTTTAGAAATTGTGCTAAATACTTTTTCCTCCCACTTAGAATTGTACTAAAAACTTTCTAAATTAAATTAAAAAACGACAAAAATTATTAAATAAAAATTGTTGATGCTCATTTGTCAAAATAAATTTTAGAAATTATTAAAACCGTAGATGTTAAAATATATTTACATATATTTAGAAAATATAATCACACATATATTTAAACATATTTACACACAACTAAAATTCACCAATAATTCAAAAATTATTAATTTAATTTACATAATAATATAACTTTTTGGATAAATTAAGTACATATTCTAAAAGAATGTTTACGTTACGGCTGAAAATAAAATAGTGGAATATTTATAAGAATAAGATGACATTTTTTTAAGCAAATAAGAAGATGACACATGTTAAATCTTAAATTCATCTATACGACTTTCTTTACCTTAACCAAATAACTAAACATAAATTCAAATATATAAAATCTTCGTCCAAACTTATATATTGACAACAACAAATATTTAAGTTTATATAATATAATAAGAAAAATAAAATAAATGTTCAAGAAAATATTAAATAAGAGGGACAAAAACTAACAATAATTTTGAAGAGACACAAACCTCACCAAGATAAAGAAAAACAAACCAAAAACAAAAGGACCAAGCAAAAAAAAAAAGTGAACCAAACAATAGACTAAAAAATAGGGACTAATAAAGTTGGAATAAAATTTCACCAAGTGAATAAGTGAGAATAAACTCCAAGACAGAGTAAGTAGATAAGTTATTTGGAACCTTAAATTGCATAGAACGTAGTAAGCAAATACGCTATTTGATACATAATTTTCAAAAAATGAGATCACGTGGAACAAATAGTCAAAGCCACCATATATGAATCATATTCTATAATCAAAACTTATTTTAACATTTCTCATGAGCAATATTGTCTACAAGTATAATTAGGTATACCTCCAACTCTTATTGAAAATAATAAAATAAGGGATACATCAAAAATAAAAAATAAAGTGACATTTGACTATAAAATTGCAACTCATATAAAGAAAACTAAAATCTTATATGATTACATTAATAAAATAAAAAAAATGATACATCCTTTCAAACTTATGAAATATTATAAGAGATCTATTACATTAAAATATAAACAAACTACGATATAAATTAATAAAAAATCTAATATTTTTAAACAATTTTTTTTTGTACTCATATACTAATATTAAATATAATCATATTTTAAAATAATATATATTATTTAACTATATGTGATTATAGTTATCACAATTATTATTTTTTATTTATAAAAATATTTTAATTATATATTTTAATCAAACCCGTGCAACACGGGTTTACCCCTAGTATATATAATTCAAGACTATCATCAACAAGATTTTTATCGAAAAAAAATAAAGTTTTTTTTTTTTATGTACTAAATATTTTTCGTACTAGTACTTATTTATCAATGTCTTTTTTGACAAAATCAATACATTATATTTTTATTTTTACAAGAAGATTATTATTTTTGTAGTCAGAAAAATAAAAAGAAGAAGATTATTAGTATTTTTTTTTGAGGTAATTCTTACATGAAGATAAACATACTACTATACACATGACCAAAAAAAAAAAATACTACTATACAATAAATAAATCCTAGATCAATATATATATATATATATATATATGAGTCAGGATCCGTTGACACCAACTAGTTTGACACCAAATGTTACACCTCTCAATAACGTTTTAACCGATATAAATTTTATAAAATCCACCGTTGGATTGAAAGTTTACATCATATAGATCATTTGTGTAAAATTTCAGACAAATCCAAAATCATTTGATATGCTATTGAGACACATAAAGATTAACGGCATTTAAAAAAATACAAAAACCGTTAATTTTGATGTATCTCAATAACATATCAAATGATTTTGGATTTATTTGAAATTTTACACAAATGATCTATATGATGTAAACTTTCAATCCAACGGTGGATTTTATAAAATTTATATCGGTTAAAACGTTATTGAGAGGTGTAACATTTGGTGTCAAACTAGTTGGTGTCAACGGATCCTGACTCTATATATATATATATATATATATATATATATATATATATATATATATATATATATATATATATATATATATATATATAGAAGTGCTTACTTATTATTTTTTGTAGTGTAAACTGTTTCTTTTATGTTGAAATGTTACAGAATTTATTGGAGTAACAAATAAGATGGCTATATTGCATGTTGCTTTTACTTATTTTTATGTTTAAACAACTAGTTTTTTGAAAACTGTTAGCTTTATTGTAGGTCTAGAAATTCATGAAGGAGCATAAGAATCATAAGGTTCGTAGTGAGGGAATTTTGTGGATGGTTTCTGCTGTTGTGGATTTTGGTGTATCACATTTAAAGCTTAAGGTCTGTTATCAATTTTTTTGGTAATTAAGTTATGTTGTCTGTGTGTTTTTATTTTTTTTATTTTTTATAAACTATGTTGTCTGTGGTGATTGCATGTATTAAATTTAAATACTACTACTATAGATTTTTTTTTTGAGATTTTTTTGATATGCAATTTTTTCTAAATTTTAATGCAATTCCTCTTTTGCAGGATTGTATTGATTTTGTTAAAGAAATTGGTCTGCAGTCAAGTGCAGCTGCTACTAGAAATGCATCAATTAAACTCTTGGGTGTTCTGCATAAATTTGTTGTTCCAGGTGACTTTGTGTTGACTTTCAAATTTCTATCTCTCACTATTTCTTTAGATCTAAAAGGGTTTCTTCGCTAGTAGACATAAAAGGGTTTCTTACTGATGTTAAGCCTGCACTGCTGAGTGCTCTTGACATAGAATATGAGAAGAACCCATTTGAGGTATGTTGTGCCTGGTGGTATAACTTCTATGTTGCATCATGATTCCTAATGTTGTAATATTTATTTATTTTAGTTTTAATTCAGGGAGCATCTACAGTGCCTAGAAAACTGTCAGGGCATCAGATTCATCCTCATCCGTTGTGGCTGGTGGGCTGGATAGCTTGCATCGTGAAGATATTACTGGAAAGGTTACTCCGACTCCCTGGAAGAGTTTCGAAAGCCCTGATTGGAAGGTTTGGTTGAAATATTTTAGACCACCTTTTGTTTTGTATTTTTAACTTGTTTTTAGTTGCATCACATTCCGTGCTCTGTTTTTTCCCCTTAATGTTGGTTCGCATGTAGTCTGTTGATGCTGTAAACAAAATACTGGAAGAGGCTAATAATAATAAGTGCATTCAATCAACTGGAACTGGTACGTCATAAAAACATTTGTATTTTGTACATTTGTATTTTCCTCTGCTTTGTGGACTTGCATGCTTTGTTTTTTTATTAACTCTTTAGGTTTTATCCTGTTCATTATAATGTTTGTCGATCTTTTAAATTGTGCCGAGTGATGACTTGTATTACCAGGTGATTTATTTGGCGCTCTCAGGGGACAGTTCAATGAAAGAAACAAAAACCTTGTCATGACTACCTTGACAACAATTGGTAATGTTTAATCTGCAATGCGTCAAGCTGTTGAGAAGTCAAGCAATGTTAGTGAATTGTGTTCGGCTTTTGGATTTTCTTTCCAGTTGTTAATGTTGCATTTCCTTGTTTAAAAGTTTAACTTTTTGAATGGTTTATTGCAGGGCATTCTGTCGGATATATTGAAATGTCTTGGGGACAACAGGAAGCACATGAGAGTATGTGTACTGAATACTCTTTGTCTCTTAGCTTTGCTGCTGTTCATCTTGATAACATGGTCTGTCATGATTTGGTATTTTATTATTATTAATCTTTCTTTATTTTTAAGAAAATTCCATATTATTATTATTATTGTTATTGTTGTTGTTATTATTATTATTATTATTATTATTATTATTATTATTATTTTTATTATTATTATTGTCTTTTTGTCTTTTGTCCTAAACATGATGTGACTGTAGGTTCCTTATGTTGCAATTGCTTTGGTGGATTCTAAACTTGGTGCAGAAGGGCGTAACGATCTTTTTGATTGGTTATCTACGCAACTTTCTGGGTTAAGTAGTTTTGCTGAAGCTGCTCAACTGCTGAAGCCCAGCCTCTTCTTCAATGGTAGTATGTTCTGGCTACTCAATCTTGTCCTCACTTGTCTTTCATTATCAAATCAGTTCTGGTGCATAGTTTACCTGGATATAAATTTGTAACGGCTCCTTTGTAGGATAAATCCTCTGATGTTTGCAAGGCGACATAGACTTGTTTTAATGAGATACTTAGAGTTAGTGGGCATGAAATGGTGTGACAAAAATGCCGGTTTTTCGTTCCTTGTTTCCTCAACATTCATGTGATACCAAGTATAATTAAATTGCTTGTTTATTTAGACTGAAAAGATTGTTATGACATTCATGGACCAGCACTGACAGTTGTTCTTGAGAAGAAGATAAAACCATATGGAGCTTTTCAATGTGCATATGTATGTGCACTATTTTAGTCTCTAGTTTCATTTGAATGTATGACTCACATAGTTTCATTTGAACTAAATTTTCCTATAGCTGTTAAACTTATTAATGTAATCTCCGTTTTTCCCCCTACCTAGTATCTACCCATATACATGCTTCAAATTTTGATGTATTGTTTCTTGATAAATATCACCGACGATGAAAACAAATTTCAAACTTAAGATTGTAGATAAAGCAAGCTGCAAAAGGAACACAAGAAGTCCCAGGACTTGTTGAAGCTCATGTCCATGAAACAGAAGATGTGCGGGAATCGCTCAAGACTGGAAATAGAGTTTGGCTCCACCTTTGCCAATGAGCTTAGCAGCCGTTCATGTTGGTATGTATTGGTTCTTACTGCCAGCCTTATTAATGTTTTTAATAATTTCAATACCTTATTTACTAACCATATGACACAATAGGTATTCTCCTTGAGCATGTATTTATTTATCTGAATGAAACAATTGATCTAGGAAGAAGTTATTGCATATTATAGGTTAATGAAAACCTGGTTGTTTTTCATGCAGCTTGTTGTGAGTAACAGTCATCGGGGAGAATTCAATCAATGGCCAGAAAACAAGGAGTCACTTTTGGCTAGTAGTCTTAGCAGGTAGCGAACGTGTGGGAAAAATCGAAACAGAGGGAGAAAGATTAAAGGAATCTTAATTCATAAACAAGTCTCTTTCGGCAGTAGGTGATGTTATTTCTGCTCTTGCTTCCAAAGCAGCCCACATTGCTTACAGGTGATTTTCTTTTCGACAATAGAACACATTCTTGCAGAATGAACATCTCATTAATAAGTGACTGTTTTGTTTACCTTCATATTCATACACAGTATACTCATCAACTCTGAAATAATTTTGACAGGCACGGTGCCTGGAGAATCAAGTAGCAGAAGAAAAAAAAAACTAGACTAAAGCAAGAAAAACTAGACCACCTCCTGTACAATCAACAACACCGGTTATTTTATTTATGAGAGTTGCTATCTGGCACAATAAGCTCTCCACACGACTATGCACGACAGATTCATTCTCATGTGATTAATGCGTGCTAGATAGCTTATAATTTTTTAAAATACTTAAAACATAAACCAAGATGAAATAAATATTCAAGGAAGTGTGATAATATCCTAGACTTGTGTTCTACAATATTCATTCAGCCTTAGACAATGGCAACACATCACAGAGTGATTTGGAAAATCACCACCTCATGTGATGGGATTTCTCATAAATAAACACGTGTGAAACAAACTGGTAATTAGGAATCAAATAAAAATCAAAAGATAATTCAAATTATAATCTAAATTTAAGTCGTGCTATTGTGACGAATGCTTTTGTCGTGCAGTTTAGCTTTTTCCTTTATTTATTTCTTTTTCCCTTTCCACCTGTTTTCTTTTCTTGGATATAAAATTTACTCATTTCATCATCCTGCTTATAAACCATGTTTTGATATAATGTCTACTCAGAGTCTCTGACCTCTAAACTATTACTTAGCTTTTTTCGTGTCTAATATTTTACAGGAAGTTCTATGATGGATCAGAAACATAGTTCAGGAGTTTGGAATTCCAAACATCATTTTCACCACTACTAAAGTTGTAGATCTGTTCCCTCTTCAGTAGTGTTTTCTGCCTAGTGTAGGTTAAATGCTCCCTAACCTTAGTTGCATCGGCAAAATTTCCCATATCCTCAGGTCAACGTATCATCATTGAAAACCAATGCATCTTCAGTAAGTTTCTTCAGCAAGGTTTTGAAACAAGGAATAGTTTATGTTCTCTATTTCATCTCTAACTTTATTTGTTCTTTTACTTGAAATTCTTCTCCAATATATCACTTTCTTTGATACATAACTTCTTATGCCAAACAACACATGGTAACAGCCGTAATAGTCCCATCCATCCCCCCTTTTTTTTTCGGGGGAATGTTTTTTCTTGCTTAGTATCTGCCAATTCGCACATAAACATAAAATATTGGTTCCATTTATGTTTCATCTTTAGGTTCAGCTAGTTGGGATGGGTATTTACTTGCACTATCCTTGGTTATCACATCAATAGTTAAGTAAGTTTGGTTATTTGTGTTTATAGAATTCAGTATGTTTTTTCTCTTGTTTTTCTTGTGTTTTATGTTTCTATTCCAGGCTTCTCATATTGCTTGTCTACTTATTGTTGCTACTGTGGATGGTTTATCCTGCACTATATCAAAGTAAAGATTTATGGACAAACATCTGTATGGGTGATTGATTTGTTCAAAACTCATTATTATACTAATTTCATTGATGGTTATATAAAATGTATGAATGATACTCTGCAGATTAGCTAATTGCTTCATTAGCTCATTTTTCATTTGGTAGAATGCCTACATAATTATGTAAATTACATAAAAATAAGAAAGACTGAAAAGTGAAAACATACGACACATTCATTATCTTGATTTAACATAAAATGAAATTATGCTGGTGCATTCGATATATACAACTTTTCATAGGCAGGCCTCCACATAAAAAGCTTACGCTTCTAATAGACGTGGTTATGGAAGAGTACAATTAGTGGGAGGATTAGGTAGCGTCCAGATTGTACAAACTGAAACAAATATGGGCCAGGGTTACTAAAATTTTCACAATCTTGTCCAATCTCTACAAATCAGATATTGAAACCCCCTTAAAAAGCAACCATGTGTAGGGTAACAAAGAAAAAATTATCTTAATGAACCTCCGTGCACATGTGTTTGATGCATTTTATTTGTGCTGGTCAATATTTTCATGTTGCATTTCTCTGACTTTGGATATCCTACGTCGGATCTATATGGATTTATATAAGTTCTCTAATGCATTTTTTGCTATATTTACCACTAGCAATTAGTAAACATAATTTTGTGTTGCTTCTTGTAGTTTGTATTTTTGACTATATTGGAGGTTTTTGTATAGATGGAACAAAAACAATGGGCAGCTAGTACTTTCAAAGAAGGTCATTGTTCTCTGCAATGGTGTGGATGGAATGTATTTTCCAAGCCTTGACTTGTAAGCATAAACTCCTTCATAGTGTTTTAATGTAATTTTTTTTCTTTCTATATTGTGCTTTGTTTATCATCATAGTTTTTGTCTGTTATAGTTATTAACTAAATAAACTTAGTTGGTTTGTTTGTAAAACATGTGACAAGTAGTAAAAGGTTAGCACCTTTTTAAATTGGTAATTAAAAGTTTATAACAACTATCCAGGATGTGCTATGTGTAGATGGGTTGAAGATTGGGACTACAACAAAATTATAATCTGTGTCAGGTAATATGGCATCCTCAGCTTATTATAAATATGCAAACCTGAAAACTAGAGACTAGAAAAAGTTTCTGCACTAGTCTAATGATTGTGTAGCTGATTAACGTAGTGATTTAGTGAGTATTTGGACAGTTAACAACAGACTTAATTTTTGTCCGTGTCTTGAAATATTATAATGCAAGAAGTACCTCCAGTATTTTGGTATTAAGTATTTAACACAACTATGCACCCTTTCTTATGCTTTTCATTTATATTTATGGAAATCTGTTATTTTGCCTGGCCTTATCGGTGAGACCAAGTTTTGAAAGAACTCGTTGTCTTGCCCAATTGTCTTGCAGACCACATTGGGTCACTCATTCCTGGAATTTAAAAAGCATTAAATGTAAGCAATATTCTCGAGTTAAATTTTTCTTTACTCTTACGTCGTTTTTACTATTGATCTATATTTTGTCATTATTTTTCTTTTCAGGACAAATCATCTACCTCAATTTTGAAGCCCTGATATTCTTGTTCGTTATGATCGTACTCTTCTTGGTGGTCGTGGTACACGTGCTAGGTTCCAGAAATCTTACTGTTAAATTGTTTTTGGTATTATTGAGATGTTATTGCGTTTATGTTTTTCAATACTCTTTAAAATTTCTATGCACTGTTTTAATTGAGGTTTGGCTGTTTTGAAGAAAGAAAAAAATGAAATGATGAAACGGCTGAGCGGAGAGTTTTTCAATACTCTCTTTCATTCATTCTGATTCATTCAGCCGCATGGATTTCGAATTTCTCGATGACTTAGCAATTGAGGCACAGTTGCGGATAACGTCACAGTTAATTGAAGTGCGACTTCCGCTGATCCACTCTCGCCCTAGGTGTACGATCTATCTCTCTTTCTCCGATACATTCCATTCTCCGACGTATAATTTAAATCAAATTAATTGATAAATCTTCGCTTTAGGTTTATGCTTATGATGACGCATTGCTTATAAATCTCCAATCAAGGTCTTTTGTATGAATGCTTATTTTCAATTCAATTGGTTTGTTTATTTGTCTGTTTGTTGCTTCTCATATTCCCTAACTAACTAACTAACAACATTCCAAATTACTCATGCAACAACAGTGCCGCTGCAAAAATGGCCACTTCTGATTTGCTTAATGAGTTGACCAAACCCACTTTTATGACCGTTCCTGATGTCGAACTCAAATTGAAAATTATCAACATACAACAACTTGACGATGCTGCTGGTGATGTTTCTGGACTTGCTGTCAAATGGTACGATATCTTTTTACCAACCAATATTATATTATCGAATCACTCCACATTACAGATTAAGTGTTGTTTTAATTTTTTTTATTTTATTATTATTATTATTATTATTATTATTATTATTATTATTATTATAAATTGCAGCCTTGCTCTGTTAGTGAGGAAGATGAATGAGCCAAGGGTTGTCGAAATGAGCAGTCAACTGTGTGACAAAATACTAAACGGGAAGGATCAACATCGTGACACTGCTGCTAGCATTGCTTTGAAGACTGTTGTTGCTTATGTTTCTCCACCCCTAGCACATTCTATTCTTTCCGTTCTCTCACCACAATTGATAAAAGGATTTACCGGCAAAGTAAGTCCTTCAAACTTACCAACCCATCTGTGTTCATTCCGCCTTTACCAACTTCCATTCTCTCTTATCTATATTTCTCTCTAATGTATGCATTTAGATTATTCAGTTTGTACCTTTTGGTCTCTCACCTACTAACTTCTTTCCTTCCTTTTTATTATTCTATTGGGGACAAAATCTGACTTTGTTGTATGATCGAGTCCTAAAATACCCCGATCGTGTCAGATATTTGTATTTCACTTTTTTCTTTGTCCTGCGAGCAGTAACCAAAGTGAGTATAATTTGCCCTGATTTTAATTGATTGATCCTGATATATACTTTTTTTCTTTTAGAAGAAGTATTCATGATGCAATCTATGTTTCACTTTAGGCTGCAGATTATCTTGAGCAGGCTGAGTACAACAAGTACAATCAGGCATGCAGCCAGTTGTGACTAATGCAGCTGCTGCTAATATGCCTTTGTCCCAACAAACGGATTCTTCACAATCAAAATATATAAGGGTCTGGGAGGTATGTCCACTTCTTACTTAAACCTAAAGATTTCACTTCTTTCTCAAACAGGCCCTTAATCACCTACATTTTTTACACATTAAACACTTCACTCTCTCTCTATCTCTCTCTCTCTCTCTCTCCCTCTCTCTCCCTCTCTCTCTCTCTCTCAAACCCAAACTCGCGTTCACCACAACCATTCTTCCCAATCGATGGACCTCACTCTTCTATTCACACGACGTTCTCCGCTTCGATGTAACAACTTCTTGAATGAAGACGCAACTTCTTTCGATAGATTATGTCGTTTTGTCGATAATCTCATGCAACGAGGTTTTTTGTTCTCTCTCTATTGAAACTTTTTTTTTGGCAATGATTTTTCCATATTTTGTGTTGTTCTCTTTTTAATTTGTCGTTACTTATATTATGATGATGATTTAAGGTTTTGAATTTCTGTCTTCTTCTCCCCTTTTCTGTTTTTCTTTGAATCAGATTTAGGGTTTGTGTTCTTTATCTTTTGTTAAAATGTTTGGTGCACCGGGAATCTTTGGACCACAACGCAAACCCACACAACAAAACAAAACCCTTTTCTTTAATCTTCTAAAAATTGAATCTTTTCATCTACGCAATTCTATAATCGTTTTTTTTGTTCTGGGTTTGTCTTAAATTCTAAAAAGATCTGATTTTTATTCTTGATTTGTTTGAAACGCGTTGTTTCATGATCTGGTTCTGATTGAAATTGTTGTTTGGTTTTGATAATGAGGATAAGAGAGTGGGAAAATCCTTGTGGTGTATGTGGGCACTATCACAAACATGAATAAGGTGAAGTGTGTTTGATTTGTGGTCATATGGTTCCGGTTGGATCGGAGAAAACTTCTGTACAAGTTAGGCTTTTCCTTCTATGATCTTACCGGAGTTTCTTTACTTGGGAAGTTATGATAACGCTGCACGTTCAAAACTCAAGGGATTTCACGTATCCTCCAGTCTTGTCAAAATCTCTAAAAGAACTCATTTACCTATCACCTCCTCCCAGATGACAAAACTTTCCAATTTGATGAAGGATAAGGAGCGTGTTCTGGTTCATTGCATGTCAGCAAAGAGTAGGTCCCCAGTCGTTGTGAGCGGCTACCTGATGAAGTCTAGAGGATGGAGACTTGCACAGAGTTATCAGTGGTTAAAGGAATGCAGAACTTCCGTTGAATTATCTGAAGGTGCCTACCATTCGGATCAGTCGGCAACTCGATACTCTCTGCTGGTTTCTCACCTGCAGCAGGACCATCTTCAATTAGCTTTGGCTTCCCAAAAATCAACAAACTACCTCAACTTCATGCCTTCGGCTCCAATACAACTCCTTCAATTTTTGCCCGAGCACCGTCCAACATAGCTCCTTCGGACTTCACATTCGGAGCTGGTCAGAATGTTACCGGAAATCCTTTCAATACAAATCCATCTAATCCTAATGCTACCGATATTCAAATTGACTGATCTTGATTCTTACTAGTCGCAACAACATCTGTGTGATTAAGCAACTTGACGATTTTGGCTTTGTGGTAGGTAAAGTTCAGTACAGCTACATCTAGTTTGCCCTGTTTCATGTCAAGGTGCAAAAATCATAAGTAAACTTGTCAATTCTATAGTTCTTTTTCTGATCTTCATTTCAAATAATTTCTCATTAGTTATCAATCACTATGGTTGTAGTATTGAGTTATATAAAGTTTTAGTGGCATTGTGTCTCTACTTTGGTAGATTGGAACTGAACTTCATCAAGTTTCCTTTTCTTGTTACAAGCTAAACTTTATAAAAGTATACAAAACTAGACCCCCCGTAAAAAAACATATTTAACATCATGTGTTTTTTTTTTGTTTGTTTCTATCAGATTTAGGGTTTTTGTTCCTCCATGTCTTTGATTATGATATGATGATGATTTAGGTTTTTGTTCCTCTATGTCTTTGATTATGATATGATGATGATTTAGGTTTTGCTAGTTTTAATGTCTTGCAACAATCCAATTTTAGGCACTCGTTCTCTGTTAAATTTTGAACTCACTGGATTTTGTTATATCAGCAGAACTATTCTTTGTTTAGCTTAGTGTGCTGCAGGTTATACCGGGATCGTATTATGATAATTCCAACTTCCATTGCAACTGTTGTGATCCCGAATCTCTGTCAATTTCTGGTGAGTTAATTGAAGCTACTACTTGCAACCATTCATTGATATAAGGAAATAGTCTTTCTGGTATATAATAAGAGTCTGTTTGGATAGACTGACTTATTAGAATTTATCTACTAGCTTAAACACTTGTAAGTCTGTTTGAGTCAGTTTAAAGAAACTGCTTATGACATGTCCGTAAACTATTTCTAGCTTATTTTTATTAGTTCTCCAAGATAGGTTATGAAAACAGCTTATTGTTTATATAAAAAAATTTACTTTATTTTATTATTTTTTTATAAAAATTGTTGATATAAAAGCGCTTATGCTACACGTGCATAGTTAAGCTGTTAATTCAAACATGACCTAAATGTGTAGCTGATTTTGGTTTTCATCCAGGGCTGAAAAGTTTTCTGGTCTAAAGAGGAAGTTAGTTGATGAAGTAGGAAAATGCAAAGGTCTACAGTCAGTGCTATACATATTAATTGTGTCAGATTAGAGAAGCTACTCTTTTTGCCTTGTCATCTCTTTCAGAACAACTGCTTGAGACACAGGTATGTGATATTGATTTTAGTTTTCTTAATTCTTATGGGGTGATATACATGCTTAAAATTTATATCTCCATTTTCAATAACTGGGTTATATTTTGCACTGAGATATATTTATACTTTGATATATATTTTATGTTCTTCATATAGGAGTCAGGATTTCAGACAAATAACTTGAAGAACATGATTGTACAGATTGTTGCCGAGGACTTTCTAATAGGTCATTTCTCAAATGCTTCATTAAGCTTCTGTTATGCTTCATTTATGATACATGCATGCATATGCGCGCGTGTGTATTTATTTCACTTTCCCTCTTTTTTTTTGTGACAGATTCTCTTGAATACCCCTTTCTATATATAGGCTTGTATCTTTACTTCAGCTGCCAAATTCTCCTCTGTGGTAACTATTTTCTGTCCTATTTTCTTTTCTTAGATAGTTACTCCTTCTCTGTCAAACTTTTAACTTCTCTTAATTTACAGATAAGCAATGAATTACTAGAGCACTCTCTTGATGCTGCACTAAAGGCAATTACAATGAATGTGTAAGCAAACACGTGTCAATTTGTATTCTTTGTACATCAAGCTTTCTTCTAACTTTTAATCTGACAGGCCTCCACCTGTAAAAGTAGGTGCCTGCAGGGCACTTGCTCAACTTCTACCTAAAGCAAAGAAAGAAATTGTCCAACCACAGTTATTCGGTTTATTTTCATCCCTCACAGATCTTCTTAATCATGTACTGTACAATATAAATCCCTTTTTCGAATATATTTTGCTATTGTTGCCATGTAGTTACCTTAATATGGTTTCCAGGCATCGATGAAACCTTGCATACCTTAATATGGTTTCCAGGCATTAGATGAAACCTTGCATATGGTACTTGAAATGTTGCAAGAAGCAGTAAAGGCAGGTTAGGAATATCTTTCTCTGGTGTGTGTGTGTGTATTTCTGGTCTAGTCAAACTTCCACACATATAGATAAATTAACTGATAAAATATATGTTAATGTTAAATATCTCTATGGAAATCGCTAATTTACTCTTCCTATCCCCACACAATTGACTTTATTTTTTTTCTTTCTTTTTTGTGATACAAATAACTTTTTGGTTCAAATGCTCGCCGAGAAATTTCGCCTTTTCATTCAATAACCAAGGTAAGGTATATTCGGAGTTATAACTTTTCCTATCGCTGCATTAAATATTTCATTTTCATTCTCGAAGCTGATCAAATTTGTGTTATTTTATAATGACGCAGAGGCTGTTTTTTCTCAAAATAAATCTATTGCTACATCAGTATAGGATGATGTTTTAATGTCTGTATATTTGCTTATGGGCAAACTGGAACCGGTAAAACATTTACCATGGAGGGAACACCAGAAGAGAGGGGAGTTAATTACCGAACACTTAAAGAATTGTTTAGGATATCCGAAGAGAGAAAGGGTGTAATGAAGTATGACTTACATGTTAGTATGTTGGAGGTTTACAATGACCAGATAATAGATCTTCTAGTGGAAAACTCTACCCAGCCTACTAAGAAGTGAGTTTTAATTCTTCTTAATCTAATTAGCATTGTAGTTTTTAGTTCCTTTATTTTAAATTTCAAAATTGATAGTCATTTCATATGTTCTTAACAAAAACCAAATTTGAGAACACCGATTGGTTATTGCTTGGCTGGATAATTAGTCTGTAAGAAATGTGCACTATTTTAGTCTCCAGGCTTGTGTATATGAAAAATTTATAATAATGGATTGAAAGCCATATATATATATATATATATATATATATATATATCTAGAAGTGCTTACTTATTATGTTTTGTAGTGTGAACTGTTTCTTTTATGTTGAAAGTTGAAATGTGACAGAATTTAATGGATTAACAAATAAGATGGCTATACTGAATCTTGCTTTTAATTGTTTTTATGTTTACACAACTAGTTTTTTGAAAACTGTTAGTTTTATTGTAGGTCTATAAATTCATGAAGGAGCATAAGAATCATACGGTTCATAGTGAGAGAATTTTGTGGATGGTTTCTGCTGTTGAGGATTTTGGTGTATCACATTTAAATCCTAAGGTCTGTTATCAATTTTTTTTGGTAATCAAGTTATGTTGTCTGTGTGTTTTTATTTTTATAAACTATGTTGTCTGTAGGTGATTCCATGTATTAAATTGAAATTTAAATACTACTATTATAGATTTTTTTTTGACACATTATAGATTTTTTTGATATGCAAATTTTTCTAAATTTTAATGCAAGTCCTATTTGTTCCACGTGACTTTGTGTTGACTTTCAAATTTCTATCTCTCATTATTTCTTACTGATGTTAAGCCTGTACTGAATACTCTTGGCTCTTAGTTTTGCTGCTGTTCATCTTGATAACATGGTCTGTCATGATTTTTTATTTTATTATTTTTAATCTTTCTTTATTTTTAAGAAAATTCCATATTATTATTATTATTATTATTATTGTTATTGTTGTTATTATTATTATTATTATTATTATTATTATTATTATTGTCTTTTTGTCTTTTGTCCTAAACATGATGTGACTGTAGGTTCCTTATGTTGCAATTGCTTTGGTGGATTCTAAACTTGGTGAAGAAGGGCGTAACGATCTTTTTGATTGGTTATCTAGGCAACTTTCTGGGTTAGGTAGTTTTGCTGAAGCTGCTCAACTGCTGAAGCCAGCCTCTTCTGCAATGGTAGTATGTTCTGGCAACTCAATCCTGTCCTCACTTGTCTTTCATTATCAAGTCAGTTCTGGTGCATAGTTTACCTGGATTTAAATTTGTAACGGCTCCTTTGTAGGATAAATCCTCTGATGTTTGCAAGGCGACATAGACTTGTTTTAATGAGATACCTAGTGGGCATGAAATGGTGTGACAAAAATGCCGGTTTTTCGTTCCTTGTTTCCTCAACATTCATGTGATACCAAGTATAATTAAATTGCTTGTTTATTTAGACTGAAAAGATTGTTATGACATTCATGGACCAGCACTGGCAGTTGTTCTTGAGAAGATAAAACCATATGGAGCTTTTCAATGTGCATATTTTTGTCTCTAGTTTCATTTGAATGTATGACTCGCATAGTTTCATTTGAACTGAATTTTCCTATAGCTGTTAAACTTATTAATGTAATCTCCGTTTTTTCCCCTACCTAGTATCTACCCATATACATGCTTCAAATTTTGATGTATTGTTTCTTGATAAATATCACCGACGAGGAAAACAAATTTCAAACTTAAGATTGTAGATAAAGCAAGCTGCATAAGGAACACAAGTAGTCCCAGGACTTGTTGAAGCTCATGTCCATGGAACAGAAGATGTGCGGGAGTCGCTCAAGACTGGAAATAGAGTCAGATCTGTTGGCTCCCCCTTTGCCAATGAGCTTAGCAGCCGTTCATGTTGGTATGTATTGGTTCTTACTGCCAGCCTTATTAATGTTATTAATAATTTCAATACCTTATTTACTAACCATATGACACAATAGGTATTCTCCTTGAGCATGTATTTATTTATCTGAATGAAACAATTGATCTAGGAAAAAGTTATTGCATATTATAGGGTAATGAAAACCTGGTTGTTTTTCATGCAGCTTGTTGCGAGTAACAGTCATCGGGGAGAATTCAATCAATGGCTAGAAAACAAGGAGTCACTTTTGGCTAGTAGACTTAGCAGGTAGCGAGCGTGTGGGAAAAATCGAAACTGAGGGAGAAAGATTAAAGGAATCTTAATTCATAAACAAGTCTCTTTCGGCAGTAGGTGATGTTATTTCTGCTCTTGCTTCCAAAGCAGCCCACATTGCTTACAGGTGATTTTCTTTTCGACAATAGAACACATTCTTGCAGAATGAACATCTCATTAATATTTGTTGTTTGCTACAAAATCTCGGCCGACTTAGTAGAGACACTATATTCACTGGAATGTTTTGCCACACGTATTCGTGGAATTGAGAGTGGCCCAGCTCGCAAACAAGTAGACCTCAGTGAGCTGTTTAAGTACACACAAATGGTATGTTAAAGTATAAGTTTGCTTTCAATAAGAATGACAGTGTTTTCTTTAATTATTGAAACCCGTAAATTTGTCATAATAAAAGGCAGAAAAGGCCAAACACGACGAGAAGGAAACAAAGAAGATACATGATAGCCTGCAAAATTTGCAACTCAGACTTGCTGAGAGAGAATACCATTGTAAAAACTTTCAAGAAAAGGTATAAATGCGAATGTTTAAGGTTTCCTAATAAGTGACTGTTTTGTTTACCTTCATATTCATACACAGTATACTCATCAACTCTGAAATAATTTTGACAGGTACGGTACCTGGAGAATCAAGTAGCAGAAGAAAAAAAACTAGACTAAAGCAAGAAAAACTAGACCACCACCTGTACAATCAACAACACAGGTTATTTTATTTATGAGAGTTGCTATATGGCACGATAAGCTCTCCACACGACTATGCACGACAGATTCATTCTCATGTGATTAATGCGTGCTAGATTGCTTATAATTTTTTAAAATACTTAAAACATAAAGCAAGATAAAATAAATATTCAAGGAAGTGTGATAATATCCTAGACTTGTGTTCTACAATATTCATTCAGCCTTAGACAATGGCAACACTTCACAGAGTGATTTGGAAAATCACCACCTCATGTGATGGGATTTGTAACACCCAAACCCATTATTTAATAAAATTCTACCATGATAAATCTTTTTCAAAATACGCGGCGGAAAATCAAAGTTTGTTATTATAAAAGTCATGGTTCGAGCATTACACTCTTCAACCAAAATAATACTAATGTAGTTAATTAGTAAAAATGCTTGTTTATACAAAATAATCCTCTTTATCGAAAGATACAATTTTACAAATAAATACAAGAATGTCATAAAGACTTTATACCCTAAGTACACCCTTTTGCCGTGTCACAAAACCTGTGAATCTGGACCCCCAACGGTCTAACACATAACACATAAAAGAGAGTTAGACAACATACTCAAAATATACAAGTGTAAGTAAATTATACTTAAACACTTCATCAACATTCATGCATATTCATATATCATGCATATACTTCATTAATATCATTTAATTATAAACTACAAGAAGTTATAATCAAATATCAAACATAGACAATCAACACATACAACAAGTCTAACACACATATACAATTATCACAAATTCCAAACATATGTGTCACATATTAAATATCAAATAATGTACACATATCAAATATCAATTAATGTACACATATCCCTAGACATATCTAATGCATGTAAGACTATCGTCTTTATTAGAGTATCTCACCTCTAATATTCGTCTTTATTGGATAAATATAATCCGATATCCGTCTTTATTGGAATATCCAATATACATCAACAATTCATGAATGCATGTATGTAATTCATGAATTCACACTCACACAATTAACATTTTGCTCGTCATTTTTAATGTGGAACACTATCCGACATTTCGTCTTTATTAAGATAACACTATACCTTAATATACGTCTTTATCGAATAACATAATTCGATAATTCTTTATTAGAATAACATGATTCTAATATTCTTCTTTATCAAGTTAATTAACATCTTAATATACTTCTTTTGACATTTAAACAAACATCATTAACACAATCTAAAACAATCATATTCCACAAATATAATCAACAATTCGTCACAATACAATTAATCATGGTTATAAACACCTAATTGCATGTTAGGATACCTTAAACCCATGTTACAAGTGTCTAATTACACTTACAAACATCAACAAAAGTTGCAGTCTCAGGACTGTTCGCTTAGCGAACTGTAGCGAGCATCAACGAACACTACTAGAGAAATACTGACTCATGGCGAGCAGTAGCGAGCTGTTCGCTGAGCGAAGGCTCAGCGAGCCAAAGCGAACCACACCAGTGGAACACCTGCTCGTGCCGAGCTGCAGCGAGCTATGGCGAGCTGTTCGCCACAAGTTCGCTGAGCGAAGGCCTAGCGAGGGACTCCTGTCAGGAAAACTCAAAACCTGCGTTTTTCACTCTAATCACCCAAAAATCCCATTTTTCATGTTATAAATCCCAAATGAGTTTGTATTCAAGTATAACAAACATGGATAAACACAAAAGGACAGTTTATTTCTTAGATCCACATCATAAACATCGAAAAAGTAAGGATTGAACACTTTTTCATCAAAACTCTCAAGAACACAAAGTTCTTGAGTTTAATCTTTCATAAACCTCATTTTTAACCATTAAATTCGTTCATTCATCATGTTAAAAGCATGTTAAGCATGTTATGAACCTTAGAATCGATTTCTATCAAGAAAATCTATTCACAACTAAAACGAAAATGGGGTGGAGGAAGTTCGGGTGAGGAGAAATCGACATTCTCCCCTTCCTCGTATCACCCACGAATATGAAATCTACTCTCTTACCTTAGATCGACAAACTCACGAAGATTGCTCCTCGAATCTCTCCTTCAAGCTCTTGCCCTAGCTCCTCTTGCTCTCCCTTCTCTCTAGCTCTCCACAAGAACAAGGAAAATGAACTTCTCTCTCTCTAACAAATCCTCTTAAACCGCCCCCCACTTGGAGACAAGGCCCATTGGGCCTCAAGCCCACTAACTTGGCCCAACTCGCGTTAACTCTCACTAACTCGCGCGTTAACTAAATGTCTCGATAAATAACTTAAAGTTACTATCTTACTTAAACCACGTCACCAAATAATTAAACACTTACATAGTGAATAATAAATTTGGGTCGTTACAGGATTTCTCATAAATAAACATGTGTGAAACTAAACTGGTAATTAGGAATCAAATAAAAATCAAAAGATAATTCAAATTATAATCTAAATTTAAGTCGTGCTATTGTGATGAATGCTTTTGTCGTGCAGTTTAACTTTTTCCTTTATTTATTTCTTTTTCCCTTTCCACCTGTTTTCTTTTCTTGGATATAAAATTTACTCATTTCATCATCCTGCTTATAAACCATGTTTTGATATAATGTCTACTCAGAGTCTCTGACCTCTAAACTATTACTTAGCTTTTTTCGTGTCTAATATGTTACAGAAAGTTCTACGATGGATCAGAAACATAGTTCAGGAGTTTGGAATTCCAAACATCACTTTCACCACTACTAAAGTTGTAGATCTGTTCCCTCTTCAGTAGTGTTTTCTGCCTAGTGTAGGTTAAATGCTCCCTAACCTTAGTTGCATCGGCAAAATTTCCCATATCCTCAGGTCAACGTATCATCATTGAAAACCAATGCATCTTCAGTAAGTTTCTTCAGCAAGGTTTTGAAACAAGGAATAGTTTATGTTCTCTATTTCATCTCTAACTTTATTTGTTCTTTTACTTGAAATTCTTCTCCAATATATCACTTTCTTTGATACATAACTTCTTATGCCAAACAACACATGGTAACAGCCGTAATAGTCCCATCCATCCCCCCTTTTTTTTCGGGGGAATGTTTTTTCTTGCTTAGTATCTGCCAATTCGCACATAAACATAAAATATTGGTTCCATTTATGTTTCATCTTTAGGTTCAGCTAGTTGGGATGGGTATTTACTTGCACTATCCTTGGTTATCACATCAATAGTTAAGTAAGTTTGGTTATTTGTGTTTATAGAATTCAGTATGTTTTTTCTCTTGTTTTTCTTGTGTTTTATGTTTCTATTCCAGGCTTCTCATATTGCTTGCCTACTTATTGTTGCTACTGTGGATGGTTTATCCTGCACTATATCAAAGTAAAGATTTATGGACAAACATCTGTATGGGTGATTGATTTGTTCAAAACTCATTATTATAGTAATTTCATTGATGGTTATATAAAATGTATGAATGATACTCTGCAGATTAGCTAATTGCATCATTAGCTCATTTTTCATTTGGTAGAATGGCTACATAATTATGTAAATTACATAAAAATAAGAAAGACTGAAAAGTGAAAACATATGACACATTCATTATCTTGATTTAACAGAAAATGAAATTATGCTGGTGCATTCAATATATACAACTTTTCATAGGCAGGCCTCCACATAAAAAGCTTACGCTTCTAATAGACGGGGTTATGGAAGAGTACAATTAGTGGGAGGATTAGGTAGCCTTCAGATTGTACAAACTGAAACAAATATGGGCCAGGGTTACTAAAATTTTCACAATCTTGTCCAATCTCTGCAAATCAGATATTGAGACCCCCTTAAAAAGCAACCATGTGTAGGGTAACAAAGAAAAAACTCTCTTAATGAACCTCCGTGCACATGTGTTTGATGCATTTTATTTGTGCTGGTCAATATTTTCATGTTGCATTTCTCTGACTTTGGATAACCTACGTCGGATCTATATGGATTTATATAAGTTCTCTAATGCATTTGTTTCTGTATTTACCACTAGCAATTAGTAAACCAGTGTCCTTCTGTTCTAGATACACAATGTACTGCTCGTCTTTCTAAACGGAAGCTAAAGCTGCGATATAGTATCATGGCCCTAATCTATGAGTAGGTATGCTAAAGATTTATTGGTTGTACATAATAATGAAATTCACATGTTGTCGGTCATCATAAAGATTTTTGGTCTGCAGAGGATTATACCTTCATGTAGTCAAAAGGTAATGTTTTTTTTTTTTTTAGACCTGGGTAGTTTTTCTTGAGTAATTATCAATTACTAATGCAACTTGCATTTCAATACTTGCAAATCAGAAAGATATTTGAACCACTTACATCTTTCATGACAAAGAACTTCAAATTTATTTCCTTTAATTAGGAGGACCATATTTATATATATGATATCTATCTTTCAGTTTCGCTTTGTTGTTATGGGAAATGTTTTCTGCACAGAATTAAGGATCCATAGGGAATTCGATTTAAAAGGTTCATCGCTTGGACATTCTTCTGACACAATAGAAATTGATGAGAATACCACTCCGAAAGATTTGGATTTGAACCACTGCTTTTACTTGGGACCGTCTTTGGCAGGAGTCTTTATTAAAGTAAGGGGAATTTACAAAATACTTTCTTTAATCTTGTGTTTCAATTTTTATTTTTTATGTTATAAGAAAAGATTTTTTACCTAGGAACATAAAGATGATGATAAACATAGTGATTAATGGACACGTTATAATTGAAGGTTTATCCATACCACAGTTGATTTGTAATTATTTTATTCTGATTTTTATTATCTGTTTCTTGAAGAATCTTGGAAGCACTGATTATTTCTTCCCTACTAGTAAAGTGAAGTGTAATTTTGAATTATCAGATTCTGAAAAATCACATACAGAAGTCAAGAAAGTTTATAGAAATGGTTCATGTTTTTTCTCCACACCCCCTATTTGTATCCTTACTCAGTAATTCCTTGCATGTCTGTCATTTTAACATATTTCTTTAGGTTTTTGAATAAACATAATTTTGTTTTGCTTCTTGTAGTTTGTATTTTTTACTATATTGGAGGTTTTTGTATAGATGGAACAAAAACAATGGGCAGCTAGTACTTTCAAAGAAGGTCATTGTTCTCTACAATGGTGTGGATGGAATATATTTTCCAAGTCTTGAGTTGTAAGCATAAACTCCTTCATAGTGTTTTACTGTAATTTTTTTCTTCTATATTGTGCTTTGTTTATCATCATAGTTTTTGTCTGTTATAGTTATTAACTAAATAAACTTAGTTGGTTTGTTTGTAAAACATGTGACAAGTAGTAAAAGGTTAGCACCTTTTTAAATTGGTAATTAGAAGTTTATAACAACTATCCAGGATGTGCTATGTGTAGATGGGTTGAAGATTGGGACTACAACAAAATTATAATCTGTGTCAGGTAATATGGCATCCTCAGCTTATTATAAATATGCAAACCTGAAAACTAGAGACTAGAAAAAGTTTCTGCACTAGTCTAATGATTGTGTAGCTGATTAACGTAGTGATTTAGTGAGTATTTGGACAGTTAACAACAGACTTAATTTTTGTCCGTGTCTTGAAATATTATAATGCAAGAAGTACCTCTAGTATTTTGGTATTAAGTATTTAACACAACTATGCACCCTTTCTTATGCTTTTTATTTATATTTATGGAAATCTGTTATTTTGCCTGGCCTTATCGGTGAGACCAAGTTTTGAAAGAACTCGTTGTCTTGCCCAACTGTCTTGCAGGCCACATTGGGTCACTCATTCTTGGAATTTAAAAAGCATTAAATGTAAGCAATATTCTCGAGTTAAAATTTTCTTTACTCTTACGTCGTTTCTACTATTGATCTATATTGTGTCATTATTTTTCTTTTCAGGACAAATCATCTACCTCAATTTTGAAGCCCTAAATGTGTAGCTGATTTTGGTTTTCATTCAGGGCTGAAAAGTTTTCTGGTCTAAAGAGGAAGTTAGTTGATGAAGTAGGAAAATGCAAAGGTCTACAGTCAGTGCTATACATATTAATTGTGTCAGATTAGAGAAGCTACTCTTTTTGCCTTGTCCTCTCTTTCAGAACAACTGCTTGAGACACAGGTATGTGATATTGATTTCAGTTTTCTTAATTCTTATGGGGTGATATACATGCTTAAAATTTATATCTCCATTTTCAATAATTGGGTTATATTTTGCACTGAGATATATTTATACCTTGATATATATTTTATGTTCATCATATAGGAGTCAGGGTTTCGGACAAGTAACTTGAAGAACATGATTGAACAGATTGTTGCCGAGGACTTTTTAATAGGTCATTTCTCAAATGCTTCGTTAAGCTTCTGTTATGCTTCATTTGTGACAGATTCTCTTGAATACCCCTTTCTATATGCTTGTATCTTTACTTCAGCTGCCAAATTCTCCTCTGTGGTAACTATTTTCTGTTCTATTTTCTTTTCTCAGATAGTTACTCCTTCTCTGTCAAACTTTTAACTTCTCTTAATTTACAGATAAGCAATGAAGTACTAGAGCACTCTCTTGATGCTGCACTAAAGGCAATTACAATGAATGTGTAAGCAAACACGAGTCAATTTGTATTCTTTGTACATCAAGCTTTCTTCTAACTTTTAATCTGACAGGCCTCCACCTGTAAAAGTAGGTGCCTGCAGGGCACTTGCTCAACTTCTACCTAAAGCAAAGAAAGAAATTGTCCAACCACAGTTATTCGGTTTATTTTCATCCCTCACGGATCTTCTTAATCATGTACTGTACAATATAAATCCCTTTTTCAAATATATTTTGCTATTGTTGCTATGTAGTTACCTTAATATGGTTTCCAGGCATCAGATGAAACCTTGCATATGGTACTTGAAATGTTGCAAGAAGCAGTAAAGGCAGGTTAGGAATATCTTTCTCTGGTGTGTGTGTGTTTCTGGTCTAGTCAAACTTCCACACATATAGATAAATTGGCTGATAACATATATGTTAATGTTAAATATCTCTATGGAAATCGCTAATTTACTCTTCCTATCCCCACACAATTGACTTCTTTTTTTTTCTTTCTTTTTTGTAATACAAATAACTGTTTGGTTCAAATGCTCGCTGAGAAATTTGGCCTTTTCATTCAATAACCAAGGTAAGGTATATTAGGAGTTATAACTTTTCATATCGTTGCAGTAAATATTTCATTTTCATTCTCAAAATAAATCTATTGCTACATCAGTATAGGATGATGTTTTAATGTCTGTATATTTGCTTATGAGCAAACTGGAACCGGTAAAACATTTACCATGGAGGGAACGCCAGAAGAGAGGGGAGTTAATTACCGAACACTTGAAGAATTGTTAAGATATCTGAAGAGAGAAAGGGTGTAATGAAGTATGACTTACATGTTGGTGTAATGAAGTATGACTTACATGTTAGTATGTTGGAGGTTTACAATGACCAGATAAGAGATCTTCTAGTGGAAAACTCTACCCAGCCTACTAAGAAGTGAGTTTTAATTCTTCTTAATCTAATTAGCATTGTAGTTTTTAGTTCCTTTATTTTAAATTTCAAAATATATAGTCATTTCATATGTTCTTAACAAAAACCAAATTTGAGAACACCGATTGGTTATTGCTTGGCTGGATAATTAGTCTGTAAGAAATGTGCACTATTTTAGTCTCCAGGCTTGTGTATATGAAAATTTTATGATAATGGATTGAAAGCCATATATATATATATATATATATATATATATATATATATATATATATATGTATATATATATATATATGGGTTTTGCTAACGTACACCCACTTGTTTTTTAGAAGGTGTGTATTAACAAGTCATAACTAAAAAGTGGTAACATACACCTTGAGGTGCATGTTGCTAAAACACTCCTTCTAAAAAATAAGTGGGTGTACGTTAGCAACTCCTATAAGCATTTGCTAGAATACACCCACTAATTTTTTAGAAGGTGTGTTTTAGCAACTAATAACTAAAAAGTGATTAAATACACCCTAAGGTGTACGTTGCTAATGCACACCTTCATAAAAATGGGTGGGTGTGTTATAGCAAATCCCTATATATATATGTAGAAGTGCTTACTTATTATGTTTTGTAGTGTGAACTGTTTCTTTTATGTTGAAAGTTAAAATGTGACAGAATTTAATGGATTAACAAATAAGATGGCTATACTGCATCTTGCTTTTAATTGTTTTTATGTTTAAACAACTAGTTTTTTGAAAACTGTTAGTTTTATTGTAGGTCTACAAATTCATGAAGGAGCATAAGAATCATAAGGTTCGTAGTGAGGGAATTTTGTGGATGGTTTCTGCTGTTGAGGATTTATGTGTATCACATTTAAATCGTAAGGTCTGTTATCAATTTTTTTTGGTAATCAAGTTATGTTGTCTGTGTGTGTTTTTTTTTTTTTTTTTATAAACTATGTTGTCTATAGGTGATTCCATGTATTAAATTTAAATTTAAATACTACTATTATAGATTTTTTATATGCAAATTTTTCTAAATTTTAATGCAAGTCCTATTTGTTGTTCCACGTGACTTTGTGTTGACTTTCAAATTTCTATCTCTCATAATTTCTTACTGATGTTAAGCCTGCATAACTGAATAACTGAATACTCGGTTCATATATTCCATGAAAACTCCGGGTGCATTGGTCACACCAAACGGCATAACTGAATACTCGTAGTGCCCATACCTCGTCCTGAATGCAGTCTTAGGTATGTCTTCCGTCTTTCTTCTTTACCAACAAAACAGGTGCTCCCCATGGCGAAACACTCGGCCGAACAAACCTCTTCTCAAGCAGCTCTTCAAGTTGCTTCTTCAACTCATTCAACTCTGACGCTGACATTCGATACGGCGCCATCGATATCGGACTAGTTCCAGGTACTAGGTCGATAGAAAACTCTACCTCTCGCTTTGGAGGCACGTCAGATATATCATCCGGAAACACATATGGGAATTCACAAACGATTGGTAACTCTTCCACTTTAACTCCTTCGAGTTTCAATGATGCAAACATCATGAACATCTCGGCATGCTCATTCAATGATTCTGACAAATATTTCCCGTTCATCAACTGTAAATTCTCCTCTGGTTTCGGAAAAACAACAGCCTTCTCACAACAGTTGATATGAATTCGATTAAAGATTAACCAATTCATACCAAAAATTACATTCATACCACTAAGTGGTATACACACTAAGTCCATTCCAAAGTGCCTATCAAAAATGGTTACGGGGCAATTACGACATACTTGTCGAGTAATTACTGAACCATTAGCAGGAGTTTCTATTTCCATCCTACCCGTCATATCCGTTACTGGAACACCCAAACGCTTCACACAATCTAAAGAAATAAAAGAATGCGTCGCTCCCGTATCTATAATCGCAATTAAAGGAGTGTTATAGATGAAACACGTACCTCTAATGAGATTGTCCTCTTGGCTAGCATCCTCTCCACTCAAAGCAAACACCTTGCCCATCACCTTCTTGGGCTTCTTACAAGTCGGACTTTTGTGGCCTTCCTCACCACAGTTAAAACACACCACTTTTCCTCTGCAAGCTTCGGTCTTGTGGCCCAGCCTTCCACAATTCTTACACCTATCCCCTCTCTTCGGGCAATCATAAGACATATGACCCCGTCCTCCACAGTTATAACAACTTCCATTCACCGGCTTCTTACCACCACTTGTATTACTTCTACCGCGGTTATCATAAGGTTTCCCGCGTTCTTGTCCTTTGCCTTTTCGGTCGTTCACGGCCTTGTAGTAGTTCACCTTTGCCCTACCGTCTTCATCACAGATCCTACTCTTGTTCACAAGGGTCGCAAAATCCCTTATCTGTGAAAATCCGATCATATGCTTGATGTCTGGATGTAGACCACTTTCAAACTTCACGCACTTGTCGTCCTCCGCTTCAAAAGTGTTGTAATGCGGACTAAATGCGCACAACGTCTCAAACTTGACGGCATAATCAGCTACCGTCATATTCCCCTGTTTTAGTTCCATGAATTCCACCACTTTCTTGTTCTTCACATCAACAGGAAAATACTTAACCAAAAATTCCCTTTTAAACATTGCCCATGGTATAGCCATACCACCGGGTCCTAGCCTCAACTTGGCGTTCTTCCACCACACATTCGCTTCCTCGCGCAACACATATGTCCCAAGGGTTGTCTTCCCTTCCTCGGAACAATCCATTGCTTCAAAAATTATTTCAAGTTCCTCCAGCCACTTGTAAGCTCCATCCGGGTTGTAACCTCCGGTAAATGTTGGCGGTTTCTGCTTCATGAACCGTTCCAACCTCATCTCTACCTCTCTTCCAGGTTGATGATCTCTAACCACTATGTTGGTGAGTGCGGCCAAAGTCTCCGCAATCTGGGCATTCGTTCTCGCAGCAGCCATGATTCCTGAACGAATCACAACTAGACGTTAGAAAGTACTAACAGTGTTCCCTACACATGCTCATACGGGGAAAAGAAAAGTCCTAATTGGTTCACACGAACCGACCTGCTCTGATACCACTATTGTAACACCCTAACCCTGATACACCTAAAAATATACTATTTATTTAGTTAATTTACTATTATATTTTATATGTTTTTATTTCGATTCCGAAGTTTTATTATATAAATAGTTACTTATTTCTCATATTTTAAATAAACAGATAAAAAGTGTACGAGTTGAAGAAAGGAGCGAAAACGGACCGAAAAGGAGCAAAAATGGACAAAAAGGCCACACATGTGCAGCCAATTGGGCCACACATGTGCAGTCCACAAATCAGCTCGCCAAGAAGCCCACATTGGCGCCCGCCAACTGGCCCAAGCTGCTGCTCGCCACTTGCAGCCCAGTGGCGGTCGCCACTCCCCTTTGCATCATGGCCATCCATCAGATCAAACAGTGACGCGCTATTCAACTATTAGTCCCACATCGGCCAGATTCTGTCTTTTCCTCCTTGTATTTTAGTATAAATAGGCTAGTTCTCTTCACTCAAAAAGATAATACTTGACTTGGAGAATTGAGAACTAGGCTTAGTACCACAAGGTTTTCTTCTCTAAAGTTGTGAGTTTAGTATTATTTTATTCTCCGTTGAGAATAAAATAAGTTTTTTTTATTTTCCTACCGTTACGCTGTCGGAGTCCGTACTCGAGATTCCTTTTGTAATTTCAGGTTCTTATTTTATTTATGGTCTTATTTATTTCTTGTCTTTATTTTATTGCTTTTATTTTATGCTTTTAATTTCTGTTTTTATTTTTATTATGTCTTTTTATTTATTTGCTTATTTTATTTTTATGTCTTTAGTTTTAGTTATGTCTAGCTAAATTTAGCGTTGCTAGGATGTGTAGTTAGTAGCTAATAGGGGTTCGGTAGTTAATTCGTGCTTAATGGTTTTCAACCACCAGTTTTAAATAAATACGTTTTCAAATAATTCGTCACGAGAGTGAGGATTATTTTAAAGGCAATAAACCAACATTGACGAGAGTTGAGGTTTAGGGTCGGATAGTTAAAACTGACCGTTAGTTCTAAAGTCCGCGAGAGCTATTTAGGATTAATGAGTTTTATATTGATTTTCAAAGGTACTTATATAGGTAAGTGAGTGTGTGAGAGCTGAGCATTTATTTTATCTAAGTATAACGCTAGTCAAGATTTGCGAGAGCTGAGATTAGTGTTTTTAAATCAAATATAATTCTTGAAAACCGGCGACTGTTTTATTTTCCTAAGCAGTTTTTAATTAAACGTTGACTATAATTCGTCACGAGAGTGAGAATTAATTAAAGTAAAAATCAATAGAGCGAGAGCGTGAGATTTCTACTAGATAGTAAAAACTGAACATTAAATCTAATTCGCAACGAGAGTTGGGATTAGAGTTAATTAAATTATATTGTTTTTCAAAGAGTATTTTATTAGCGGGTGTGAGGACGAGAGTTAAGCACCACCTTTATAATTTATAATACTAGTCAAGATTTGCGAGAGCTGAGATTGGTATTTTTAAAACAATATAGTTTCGAAAATTTAACAGTTAAGCTTAGCGCGAATTAAGCATTGAACCCTCTGAAGCAACTAATAGCACGTCCTAGCAATATTTCATTTACATATTAAAAATCTAAAAAAATATTTACTTTTCTTATTTTAATTATTCAATTAATCAAAAATCCTTCTAATCATTAGCCTTAGATTTACAAAGCAACACTAGAATACGGTAGGTCGATTATTGGTCCTTTGGGTTCGATATCTTTTAAAACTACACGACACGACTGTATACTTGCGGTCATTGTCGCGTCACACGATCAAGTTTTTGGCGCCGTTGCCGGGGACCAATTTAGTCGATATCGTAACTCCGGTGTTACACCGTAGAGACTAAGGCAAATTTCATTTTATTTTTACCCCGATTAGTTCGTTTGTTGCATGCCAAGCACTCGCTCTAGAGGCGAAAGATTGGTGCAACTAGTTAGCGAACCCGAACGTCTTTTAAGACGTAGAAATTTAGAAAATCAATTAGAGATTCCTCTTCCCGATATAGTTAACGAACCAGATATGGCTGAAGGACCGCAAAACCGTCCACTTAAGTCATACGCTATCCCTTCACAAGCTGAACCTCACAATAGCATCGCTGCCCCCGCTATTGAAGCAAACAATTTTGAGCTTAAACCTTCACTGTTGTCGGTCGTACAACAAAACCAATTCTCCGGAAACCCCACGGACGACCCCAATCTACACTTATCTATATTTCTGCAATATGCGGATACAGTAAAAGCAAATGGTGTCAGTCCCGAAGCTATAAGACTTCGTTTATTCCCTTTCTCGTTAAGAGATAAAGCTAGAGCCTGGCTCCAGTCTCTACCATCCAACTCAGTCGCAACATGGGACGAGTTGAAGAAAGTCTTTTTAGCAAGATATTTCCCGCCTAGCAAAACTGCTATGCTAAGAGCCCAAATCAATGGATTTAGACAAAGAGACAACGAATCTCTCTTCGAAGCATGGGAAAGATATAAAGAAATGATTAGGATATGTTCTCATCATGGGCTCGAAGAATGGTTAATCATCCATACCTTTTACAATGGTCTCTTGTACAACACAAGATTGACCATAGACGCCGCAGCTGGTGGCGCACTAATGGATAAGGCCTACAATGAAGCCTATCGGCTTATCGAGAGCATGGCTCAAAATCACTATCAATGGGGAAGCGAGAGAGCACCCGTAGAGAAAACTCAAACGAAAGGTGGAATGTACGAAATCAGCAACATGGACCAGATCAACGCCAAGTTGGACGCCTTGACTCAAAAGATAGAAACTCTAACCGCCGCACCCAAAGCCACCGTGGCAGCAACAACACAAAATTGTGAGTTGTGCGGAGTTCAAGGTCATGCTATCGCTGAATGTCAACTTCTAACGGAAGTTCCCCCAGACCAAGTGAACTATACTCAAGGAAATCCATACAACCATGGTCCGAGGAACCATCCATACCTTTCGTACAAAAGTAACAACGCTCTATATGCACCTGGCCAAGCAGCTACTCCTTCACCACCAGGATTCCAAAAACCTGCTCAAAATGTTCCTAGGAAGTCTAACCTTGAACTATTAATGGAAAACTTCATAACTACCCAAGCTCAAACCAACCTTCAAACTAGTGAACAAATTAAGCAAATAACAAGCAAGCTGGATGCCTTGACCACTCACAATAAGATGTTAGAGACACAAATAGCACAAGTGGCACAACAACAAGCATCTACCTCTGCCCCTGTAGGAACATTTCCTGGTCAACCACAACAAAACCCGAGAGGACAAGCCAATGCTGTTATACTAAGAAGTGGAAAACAACTAGATGAACCAACAAATTCAAAACCTGATGACCCAGCCATGCAACAAGGTTCTAATAAACTAGCCGAGGAGAGTGAACCAAAAGAAAAAGAGGATAGTGGAGAGGAAACCAAAGAGAAGGAGAAACCTTACGTTCCTCCACCACCATATAAACCACCCATCCCATATCCTCAAAGACTAGTACAATCCAAAAATGTAGGGCAATTTAAGAAATTTGTAGAGCTTCTACAAAAACTAAACATCACAATACCTTTTACGGAAGCTATCACACAAATGCCCTCATATGCTAAATTCCTTAAAGATATCTTGACTAACAAGAGAAAGATCGAGGATGATGAGACCGTCATGCTCACTGCCGAGTGTAGCGCCATATTACAAAACGAAATGCCTCCTAAGCTAAAAGACCCAGGAAGTTTCTCCATACCTTGTGTCATTGGAAAGTACGTAATAGATAGAGCCCTATGCGATCTAGGAGCTAGTATCAGTTTAATGCCCGTAGCCTTATGTGAAAAACTGAAAATGGGAGAATTAAGACCAACGAAAATGTCCGTACAATTTGCTGACCGTTCCGTCAAATACCCTCTAGGTATTTTAGAAAATGTGCCCGTACGTGTAGGACAATTCTTTATCCCAACTGATTTCATAGTTATGGACATAAGGGAAGATTCCAATACACCTATCCTTTTAGGAAGGCCATTCTTAGCAACTGCCGGTGCCATAATAGACGTAAAGAGAGGAAAGCTCACTTTTGAAGTGGGTGAAGAAAAAGTTGAGTTTATCTTAACTCAATTCATGAAAGCACCAGCAATAGACGATGAATGCTACATGCTAGACGTCATTGAAGAATGTAGAAAGGAAGTGGAAAAGGATCAAACTAAGTATTCTAAAATTCTAAAAACCTCTGATCCTCAAACTCATAAAGACGATGAAGACGACCCAGCCGAATCTAAAGATCCTACACCTCACCTTGACAAGCCAACTTTAGAACTCAAGGCTCTACCCGAAAATTTAAGGTATGAATTCCTAGATAAAGACTTCAAACGACCAGTAATAGTCAGTGCGGATTTAGGAAAGTTAGAAACTGAAAAACTTCTGAACATTCTAAGAAAATACCCAACTGCCTTAGGGTATAACATCACTGACCTAAAAGGAATTAGTCCTTCAATATGTATGCATCGTATTACGCTAGAGGAAGACGGTAAAACCTCTAGAGAACCCCAAAGAAGGATCAATCCAGTTCTAAGTGAGGTAGTTAAGAAAGAAGTAGAAAAGCTTCTAGAAGTAGGAATCATATACCCCATATCTGATAGTAAATGGGTCAGCCCAGTACATGTCGTACCAAAGAAAGGGGGAGTTACAGTTGTAACGAATGCAAAAGGAGAATCTATAGCACAAAGAGTTGTAACTGGCCATAGAATGTGCATAGATTATAGGAAACTAAACAAAGCCACTCGAAAAGACCATTTTCCTTTACCCTTTATTGATCAAATGCTCGAGCGATTGGCTAAACATTCATATTTCTGCTACCTAGATGGTTATTCAGGATTCTCCCAAATCCCTATTCACCCTGATGACCAAGAGAAAACCACTTTCACATGTCCTTACGGAACTTTTGCTTACCGACGAATGCCCTTCGGACTATGTAATGCTCCCGCTGTTGGGAAATCGTTTCATAAAACACTTTTATAAACGCAGCGGAATTTTAAATCAAAATTTCCCATCAATGGATTCTTGTGAATGAGCATGATCAGGTCTAGAATATTACCTTTGAAGAACAAATCTGTGGCCGCCTTTCTTGATCACAAGCACCGCACTTGCAGCACCTCCACTTAGTCCACACGAACAGGAACCTTCGATCTCACAGTGCTAGCTGTTCTTGGATGAAGGCTAAGGGAATTTTGTGCGGTTTAGGGTTTAGAGAAATTCAGAATTTTTCTAAACTCAGTTAGGGTTTCAAAAAACGTAACTACTGAACTTCATAAGGCTCTATTTATAGAGTTTCTTATGAGGTCTTTAGTTTACACGAAATTGGGCTTCTCAAGCCCAATAACCGTTTTTCACTAACTGCACCCCCACAATAAGTCTTACTTATTTTTCCCTTCTTAATTGTCCTTATGTGTGTGACCCTGTAGGTTCTTGTGACGTTGGCAATAATATTAATCGTAATATTATAAACAGTGAGCGGTATCTAGCAACACATCACTGTTACCCAAGTCACAGGAATGTCACGTGATCTGACTAACCTTTCCGTGATAAATATCTTGTGCATAATTACCCTTTTGTCCTCATGTCTATATTGAACACAAGGCATAGTATGTCATCCTTGTCTAGTTCAATATTGGGCCCATAGACATATCTCCCGTTATGTAGGAGGGACAAATTCCATCTAGGTCACTCATGTCCCTCAGCATGATTCGTGGGATACCCATCAACCAACTTTATAATTATCCAGTTACGGATAACAATTGAATGACAACAAGGTATTACACTCCTGCATCTAGGGTACATAGTGGTTTCAGGTCAAAGGGTGGAATACACCTTTTATCACTATGAGAAAACTTATGACATTTCATAACACTCTATGTAGTATTCTCACGGTGGGTCAATCCGATATAAAGTTACCCTTAACATTTATATCTATGTGAAGACATGATAACTCATTATCCATGATCAGTGAGATATGATCATCAATCTACCAACATAATAGTCTTTATGCTTTAACGTTATCCCATTTCACAATAAAGCTTGACTATGGATATGTTTAAGAATAGTGTTCCTATATTTAATGGAATCTCACGATTAAGTCATACTTAACGTTCCATACAATGAACTTACTATTCTAGGGACTCTATTATTATTTAACACATAAACATAATAAAGAAAAGCCTTTATTTAATAAGTAAATTATTCAATACATTTATTATGCAATTATAAATAATTGGCCTCTAGGGCTTACACCAACAATCTCCCACTAGCACTAGAGCCAATCAGGCATATTCCTAATACCTATGCCCCTAGTGTGGCCCTCATGCTTCGGCTGAGCAAGAGGCTTTGTAAGTGGATCAGCAGCATTGTCAAGTGTTGGTACTCTGCATATTTTCACATCTCCTCTATCAATTATTTCTCGAATAAGATGATAGCGCCTGAGTATGTGTTTGGACTTTTGGTGAGATCTAGGTTCCTTAGCTTGTGCGATTGCACCATTGTTGTCACAAAATAATTCAATGGGATCCACAATGCTAGGGAATATGCCAAGTTCAGTAATGAACTTCTTTATCCAAACAGCTTCCTTTGCTGCATTTGATGCAGCGATGTACTCAGCTTCGGTTGTAGAATCAGCAACTGTATCTTGCTTTGAACTCTTCCAGCTCACAGCGCCACCATTTATGCAAAACACATAGCCTGATTGCGACCTAAAGTCATCCCTATCTGTTTGGAAGCTAGCAGTAGTGTAACCAATTACATTTAGCTCTTCTTGGCCTCCATATATTAGGAATGAGTCTTTAGTCCTCCTTAAGTATTTAAGGATGTTCTTGACAGCCACCCAATGAGCCTCACCAGGATCAGACTGATAACGGCTTGTTGCGCTTAAGGCATATGAAACATCTGGTCGAGTACATATCATGGCATACATGATAGATCCTATAGCCGATGCATAAGGGATCTTACTCATGCGGTCTCTTTCTTCCTTAGATGAAGGAGACTGTGTCTTTGAAAGACATAGGCCATGTTGCATAGGAATGAATCCTTTCTTGGAATCATGCATATTAAAGCGTCTTAACACTTTATCTATGTATGTACTCTGGCTCAGGCCAAGCAGTTTTTGTGATCTATCTCTATAGATTCTTATTCCTAATATATAGGCTGCTTCACCCAGATCTTTCATAGAAAAGCAATTCCCTAACCAAGTTTTAATTTGTTGCAAGGTAGGGATGTCGTTTCCTATTAGTAGTATGTCATCTACATATAATACTAGGAATGCGACTATGCTCCCACTAACCTTCTTGTAAACACAAGGCTCATCTTCATTTTGAATGAATCCGTACTGTTTTACAGTTTCATCAAAACGAAGATTCCAACTTCTGGAAGCTTGCTTCAATCCGTAGATTGACCGCTGTAATTTGCATATCTTTTTGGCTTCTCCTGGAATGCAAAAGCCTTCAGGTTGTGTCATATACACATCCTCAAGGAGACTCCCATTAAGGAAGGCAGTTTTTACATCCATCTGCCAGATTTCATAATCATAGTATGCAGCGATGGCAAGTAAGATCCGAATGGATTTGATCATCGCAACTGGTGAAAATGTTTCATCATAATCTACCCCATGAATTTGTTTGAAACCTTTAGCAACCAATCGCGCTTTGTAGGTCTGTACCTTTCCATCCATGTCAGTCTTCTCAAATACATGGATACACACTTTACAAACATCAGCAAAAAATTGCTGTCACAGAGGCCTTCGCTAAGCGAGGGCTTAGCGAGACATGGCGAACCTCACCAGGAAGTCACCTACTCATGGCGAGCATTGGCGAGCTTCAGCGAACATGTTCGCTACAGCGAACTCCTGGTCGCTTAGCGAACTACACCAGAAAAATATCTGTTCTTGAGTTTCAATAAGGCGGTTTAACCTTAAATCCACTCAAAAATACATCTAGACATGTTATAAATTCTTATAAACAGCTAATTCAAGCATATATGGTATCAAGGAACATTAATCATCCCTTCCAAACATCCAAATACATCAAACACTCAAAATCATGTCAATTTCTTGCAAAATAAGCAAAGTTGCATAAACATGCAAAACCTAAACATATACATATTCCCTCCTAGATGTTCATTAAGCATACTAAGATGAAAAGACATGTTTATGATAAAGAAATTTCACCCAAAACCCCAAAGAAATTGGATGAGAGAGTTTGGGAATGGAGGCTAGACACCTCCCCTCTCTTGGATCACCCAAGCTTATGCTTAACCACTCTCACCTTAGATTGAACGATGATTCTTGGCCTCTAAACTCTTCTCCTTGCTCGAGTTCTTCTAGCTCTCCTAGGGTTCTTGCTTCTAAGCTCACAACCTTCAACTTCTCATGAAAAACAAGTTATGAGACTATTCCTTGGTTTGACTTGCTACTTATACCACTCTCTAATTCTCTTGGTTCAAGCCCAACTTGCCTAAGCCCACTAAGCTTCTATCACACGCCCAAGCCCACTAACATGGCAAAGGTTTCGCTCACAAACTTATGTTCGCGATAAATAATTATACGTCGCGTAAATAGATATTTAACACTAACCCAAAATATATGCATATATATAAAATATCGATTTACTAAAAAATCGGGTCGTTACAACTCTACCCCCCTTAAAAGAATTTCGCCCTCGAAATTACCTAAGAGATAAAACAGAGAACGAACCCTCAACGCGGCATCTTCGGTTTCTTGCATACCGGACTCTTGTGACCTTCCTCGCCACAATTGAAACAAAACACTTTCACCCGACAAGCATCGGCCTTGTGCCCAAACTGTCCACAACTGAAACACTTGTCGCTTTTCCTCGGGCAATCATATGACATATGACCCCGCTCTCCACATTTGTAACAACTTCCACTTCCTTGCTTCTTCTTTCCACTTCCATTGCCCTTGTTCTCATACGGCTTACCGCGATCCAAACCTTTTCCTTTCCTATCATTCAGAACCTTATAGTAGTTGGTCTTGGCTTTGCTATCTTCATCACAAATCCTTGCCTTGGTCATATGGGTCGGAAAATCCCTGATTTCAGAAAATCCAATCAAAAGCTTGATATCCGGACGAAGTCCACTCTCGAACTTGACACACTTATCCTCTTCGGCTTCCACCGTGTTGTAGTGTGGACTAAACACACACAAAGCTTCAAACTTAGCCGAATACTCGGCGACCGATAAATTTCCTTGCTTGAGCTCCATGAACTCGATCACTTTCTTGTTCTTCACATCAGCCGGAAAGTACTTCCTTAAAAATTCCCTTTTGAAAGTTTCCCAAACGATAGCAACACCGTCCACTCCTATCCTGAGTCTCACATTCCTCCACCAAACGATTGCCTCCTCTCTAAGGGCATAAGTTCCCAAAGTAGTCTTGTTCTCCTCAGAACAACCCATTGCTTCAAAGATGATCTCAACCTCATCTAACCACTTGATAGCTCCCTCCGGGTTATAGCCTCCGGTAAACAGAGTTGGTTTATGTGACATAAACCTTTCCAATCTTTTCTCACTATCCCTTCTCGGGTCATTATCCCTTACCACCAATGTAGTCAAAGCGGTCAAAGCTTGTGCAATCTGAGCGTTGGTCCTAGCAGCAGCCATGATTCCTGAACGAATCACAACTCGACGTTAGAATGTATTAACAGTGTACCCAACACATGCTTCATACAAGAGAAAGAAAATCCTAATGGCTCACATGAACCGACCTGCTCTGATACCAACTATTGTAACACCCCGAACTAACTACCCTTAAAAACGTGATCTTAAAAACTTTTTAAAGATAAGTAGCCGGAGCGCTACGGAAAACATTTTCAAAAACGATCGTGCACATGACACGAAACGTCGCAGCGGAAAACATAACATAAAGGATTTTCAAAGCAATGAACAAAATAGTTCAAAAGATAATTCATTTACATAAAACATAAGTTAAGATGTTCACATCGATATACGACGGAATACAAACGATCCCCGACTCGATGTTACAACATACCAGAGCACTAATATACATCACAACCCAACTAAACTTAACAAAACTATACAAAGGTAGCCTACACTAGCTCCTCACCAAAAGTGCTCCACACCAAAACGATCTGCAGCTAAAGCTCGATTGAAACCTCGACCTGAATACCTGAACCCCCAAAGGTCCAGCACATAACAAATAGGTAGAGAGTTAGTAAACATAATCACATACATACGAATATAGAAACGCACCTATATTCAACCTATCACGTATTACTAACTCACACACATGCCTCAATAAGCAATACACCAGATAACACATACTCACAAATACACAACCAGATAGTTTCACGTCGTTTCGGACAACACAAAGAACTCACGTAACACATAACACATAATTGCACATTTACTCAAATGCGACTAATGCCAAACATTCAATGTCATGCCAACCTAGACACGACTAATGCATGTGGTACCATCTTCTTTATCAAGGAACTTACCATTGATATTCTTCTTTATTGGACAAGTCCATTATCCTTCTTTATCAGACAAGTCTGATATCCCTAAATAATGCATGAATTTATGAATGCCATGCATTTACCAAACATATGATAATCACTTAGCACGAAGCTACTGCTCACTACATGGATAACATAATCCATTAAACTTCTTTATCAGATAAACTGATATTCTTCTTTATCGGACAACCCGATATACAATATACATACTCTTCTTTGACATTTTATATAAATGCCATCACACAACACAATTATTAAACATATAATAATTCCAAACCAAAACGAAATCAAATACATGGATACACACACTTTACAAACATCAGCAAAAATTGCTGTCACAGAGGCCTTCGCTAAGCGAGGGCTTAGCGAGACATGGCGAACCTCACCAGGAAGTCACCTACTCATGGCGAGCATTGGCGAGCTTCAGCGAACATGTTCGCTACAGCGAACTCCTGGTCGCTTAGCGAACTACACCAGAAAAATATCTGTTCTTGAGTTTCAATAAGGCGGTTTAACCTTAAATCCACTCAAAAATACATCTAGACATGTTATAAATTCTTATAAACAGCTAATTCAAGCATATATGGTATCAAGGAACATTAATCATCCCTTCCAAACATCCAAATACATCAAACACTCAAAATCATGTCAATTTCTTGCAAAATAAGCAAAGTTGCATAAACATGCAAAACCATCATCAAACATATACATATTCCCTCCTAGATGTTCATTAAGCATACTAAGATGAAAAGACATGTTTATGATAAAGAAATTTCACCCAAAACCCCAAAGAAATTGGATGAGAGAGTTTGGGAATGGAGGCTAGACACCTCCCCTCTCTTGGATCACCCAAGCTTATGCTTAACCACTCTCACCTTAGATTGAACGATGATTCTTGGCCTCTAAACTCTTCTCCTTGCTCGAGTTCTTCTAGCTCTCCTAGGGTTCTTGCTTCTAAGCTCACAACCTTCAACTTCTCATGAAAAACAAGTTATGAGACTATTCCTTGGTTTGACTTGCTACTTATACCACTCTCTAATTCTCTTGGTTCAAGCCCAACTTGCCTAAGCCCACTAAGCTTCTATCACACGCCCAAGCCCACTAACATGGCAAAGGTTTCGCTCACAAACTTATGTTCGCGATAAATAATTATACGTCGCGTAAATAGATATTTAACACTAACCCAAAATATATGCATATATATAAAATATCGATTTACTAAAAAATCGGGTCGTTACATACTCCATGAGATACGCGCCCAAAATGCACTAAATCAAGAGCGCGATGGATTATTTTATGCCATGCATCAACAACAAGAGGAGATGATGGAACGAATGACATTCATGCAAGCCCAGCAAAACCAAATCCTTCAAAACCAACACGAGATGCAGGGCTATTATCATAGATGGGAGAGCTCAGAAGAGCACCGTCAACAACAGCTCGACAATGTCATACAAGAGCTAGGCGGTTTGAGGCTTCAGTTCAACAATTTCCAAAACCATCAACAGCCTCCCTCATGATCTATCACAGGTTTTACGCTCCAATTCTGCTCTTGAGTCGCAACAGTGAGGACACTGTTGGATTTAAGTTTAGGGGAGTATTCTACTATCTTTATTTACTTTTAATTTTTAGTTATTTGAATTTTTATTTCCTTTCGCATAATAAAAAAAAATTGAATTTATAGTATATTCTTTGGTTTTTCTAAATTTTTCCTTTTCTTGAGCCAAATTAAATTTTTTTCCAAAGACTTAGGATAATAGCTCACTTAGAAAGTATATAGGTTAAGAAAAGAGAAGAGGCTAAGTTAAGGAATTTAGGGAATTTTACAACAAAATCGGTATTTTTCCAACACCCAGAAGTCTCCCTAGTATAGATATCAATTTGAATAACCATTGTGCCAAAATCTCTTGATTTAAATTTGTGGAATCCTTTAGTAGTTTATCTATCCAGTCGGACACCATCTATAAAGTCACACATTAAGTAGGTTTGTCGATGAATATAAGCGAATCATCTAAGCAAATTCTTAAGGTCATACTGTGGTAATACGGTTAAACCTTAAAGAAAAAATATGAGGTCATACTGTGGTAATACGGTTAAACCTTAAAAAAATATTTATATGATTGCTAATACAAAAATTTGTATCATCAAAATTTGTATCATCAAGCTATTTGCGAGTTGAAAAAGATGAACAAAGACGCTAACCGGCTTTCTTACCATGTGTGTGACATAGATAAAGGGTCTTAATGTGACTGTCTAGAATGAAAAAGGATGAAACAAAGGAGAAGACTTAGATTTTAGTACAACGGCATGATCCAAATTCGATATGTATAAGAGGGAGAACTTTGTGTGTCGTTGAAATACCCTTCTTGATTGTGTAAAGAACCTAACTAATTAATCTTAGCCGATTTGAATTTCTGACCACGTATGAGTACTTGTGATGTTATTTTTCTCTAAGTCTGTGTGTGTGAGTTGCTTCGCATTTCAAATGTTTTCTATATGCAAGCTAAATTGCTTGAGGACAAGCAATGGTTCAAGTTTAGGGGAGTTTGATACACCTAAAAATATACTATTTATTTAGTTAATTTACTATTATATTTTATATGTTTTTATTTCGATTCCGAAGTTTTATTATATAAATAGTTACTTATTTCTCATATTTTAAATAAACAGATAAAAAGTGTACGAGTTGAAGAAAGGAGCGAAAACGGACCGCAAAGGAGCAAAAATGGACAAAAAGGCCACACATGTGCAGCCAATTGGGCCACACATGTGCAGCCCACAAATCAGCTCGCCAAGAAGCCCACATTGGCGCCCGCCAACTGGCCCAAGCTGCTGCTCGCCACTTGCAGCCCAGTGGCGGTCGCCACTCCCCTTTGCATCATGGCCATCCATCAGATCAAACGGTGACGCGCTATTCAACTATTAGTCCCACATCGGCCAGATTCTGTCTTTTCCTCCTTGTATTTTAGTATAAATAGGCTAGTTCTCTTCACTCAAAAAGATAACACTTGACTTGGAGAATTGAGAACTAGGCTTAGTACCACAAGGTTTTCTTCTCTAAAGTTGAGAGTTTAGTATTATTTTATTCTCCGTTGAGAATAAAATAAGTTTTTTTTATTTTCCTACTGTTACGCTGTCGGAGTCCGTACTCGAGATTCCTTTTGTAATTTCAGGTTCTTATTTTATTTATGGTCTTATTTATTTCTTGTCTTTATTTTATTGCTTTTATTTTATGCTTTTAATTTCTGTTTTTATTTTTATTATGTCTTTTTATTTATTTGCTTATTTTATTTTTATGTCTTTAGTTTTAGTTATGTCTAGCTAAATTTAGCGTTGCTAGGATGTGTAGTTAGTAGCTAATAGGGGTTCAGTAGTTAATTCGTGCTTAATGGTTTTCAACCACCAGTTTTAAATAAATACGTTTTCAAATAATTCGTCACGAGAGTGAGGATTATTTTAAAGGCAATAAACCAACATTGACGAGAGTTGAGGTTTAGGGTCGGATAGTTAAAACTGACCGTTAGTTCTAAAGTCCGCGAGAGCTATTTAGGATTAATGAGTTTTATATTGATTTTCAAAGGTACTTATATAGGTAAGTGAGTGTGTGAGAGCTGAGCATTTATTTTATCTAAGTATAACGCTAGTCAAGATTTGCGAGAGCTGAGATTAGTGTTTTTAAATCAAATATAATTCTTGAAAACCGGCGACTGTTTTATTTTCCTAAGCAGTTTTTAATTAAACGTTGACTATAATTCGTCACGAGAGTGAGAATTAATTAAAGTAAAAATCAATAGAGCGAGAGCGTGAGATTTCTACTAGATAGTAAAAACTGAACATTAAATCTAATTCGCAACGAGAGTTGGGATTAGAGTTAATTAAATTATATTGTTTTTCAAAGAGTATTTTATTAGCGGGTGTGAGGACGAGAGTTAAGCACCACCTTTATAATTTATAATACTAGTCAAGATTTGCGAGAGCTGAGATTGGTATTTTTAAAACAATATAGTTTCGAAAATTTAACAGTTAAGCTTAGCGCGAATTAAGCATTGAACCCTCTGAAGCAACTAATAGCACGTCCTAGCAATATTTCATTTACATATTAAAAATCTAAAAAAATATTTACTTTTCTTATTTTAATTATTCAATTAATCAAAAATCCTTCTAATCATTAGCCTTAGATTTACAAAGCAACACTAGAATACGGTAGGTCGATTATTGGTCCTTTGGGTTCGATATCTTTTAAAACTACACGACACGACTGTATACTTGCGGTCATTGTCGCGTCACACGATCAAACCCATACTACCCTTAAAAACGTAATATTAAAAACTTTTTAACAAGTGTAAAGGCAGAGTGCCACGCGGTAATTAAAACACAAGCATACACACAGAGCGTCATGAAGTTTAACATGAAAAGCAACAGCGGATTCAATAAAAACCAAGCATGCATATATATATATATACATAAGCCATATTCATCCCTAAGGATGTCACTTATACAAGAACTAGCATAACAAAAAGGTAACACCGATATACGATGAAAGCCAAGCGTAATCCCCGACTCGATGTTACATTACTAGAGCAGTTACTATTTACAAACTCTAGCCAAAAGCTAGCACTAAAAGGAGAAATCTATGCTAAGTCTCCTCACCAAAAGATACTTCAACGGCAAGCTAAAAACATCAGTCTAATCGTCGGCACAGTCCTCAGCCTGAATATCTGAACCCCCAAAGGTCCAGCAATTAACACAAAGCAGAGAGTTAGAAAAACATAATCGCATATCATACGAGCATAAGAAAGGCCTTACACTTTCGAACTATCATACATATTCTAACTCACGCCATACAATTACAGTATTAAATACATAGGAATTTACCTGGTATGCTACTTACAGCAAACACGTCAAAACCAGTCAAGTAATGTCACATAACAATTACCAAGTAATTGTGCATATACCCTAATGCAATCTAATGCCAATTAATTCACTGTCATGCCATCCCTAGACATGACTAAATGCATGTGGTACCAAGGCGTCTCACCAACGGTGGACCAAGAACAGTTTTATATCTTGCTGGATATGTCGGAACTTACCGAACCATCTTATCTCCCTTGGATAAGCCAACACAGTTTTATATCCTGTTGGATAGCAGCTCTGGATTCATGGATTCATCTAATCCGATCCTCGGCTTCATTATGGACACATAATCCATTTTCGTTATTGGAACCCAAGTTTCCAATGTTCACATACAATCATGAATGCATGTATGTATGCACATATCAACCATATGATATTCTCTAGCTCGAAGCTACTCTTTTATGAATGCGGGAACACAATCCTAACACATTCACTTAACATTACAAATTAATGCCAAAACATCACATTACTCACTTTAAACTACAACTCATTGCATACACGTACAAATCATATATTTTAAGCTTTGGTAATACACTATAATACCAAGGAAACATACCCCAATAGCCCAAATAAATTATAGGACTCCACAACAAAATTTGGAAAATCAGTTCCCTCGCTCAGCGAGAATCAGCGAACACCGGCGACCAAACGGCAGTGGTCATGGGATCCTGGCGAGCACTGGCGAGAGTCAGCGAGCTGGTCGCTATCTCTCGCTGAAGCCTCACTCAGCGACCACTCAAGAACATACACGCTCGCTAAAGCTCGCTGCAAGCTCGCTCAGCGACCGTGCATTTCCTGTGAGTTTTCCAAAGGCGGTTTAACATTGAAACCAACCAAAAATTCATCCAAACATGTTATAAATTCTCTTAAACAACAATTCCAAGCATATATGATATCAAGGAACATTAATCATCCCTTCCAAACATCCAAATACATCAAACAATCAAAATCATGCCAATTTCTTGGGTTTTAAGTAACATTCACCAACTTTTCAAATATGATTCAAACACATACATATTTTTCATGGAATCAAGCTAGTGATTAACACATACAAAGTGATGATGAAGAACATCATACTCACATGCAAAAACTTAATCAAAACCTAAAAGAAATTGAGTGAGAGAGTTTGGGAATGGAGATATAGACAATCTCCCCTCTCTTGGTCACTCAAGAATCATGAATTCTAATCTCTTACCTTAGCAAAGATGATGATCCAAGCCTTTCCTCTTCTCTCTTGCTCGTGATTCTCTCTCCCTCTTCCTAGGGTTTTTGCTTTGCTCTTGCTTACTAACTCTTCTAACTCAAAGAAAATAAGTTGTGATACTATTCATGGGTTTGACTTGGTTACTTATACTACTTCCTAAAGTCATGAACCAAGCCCAATTGGCTTAGGCCCATTGCCTTTCCACGCCCCAATCTTGGCCCAAAACTAAAGTTTCGCGCTTACTAATTATTCGTCGATCACTAAAAATAATTAAAAGCCAATTAATAAATCAAATAACATTTAAGAAATATAAATACGAAAAATGGGTCGTTACAAACTACGGCGTTTAACAACAACAGAGCTTTTTTCTACCAATCGTCTTGCCATGTTAACCAATGTTCGAGAGGAAGAAGTGAAATTGTTAGTTAAGCAAATATTCGAAGGGTGCAAAGGACAATTAATGTCAAAGGTTGATCTCAAAACAAAAACATTAGAACTTTCTTTCAACATCATGTTGAGAGTGATATCGGGGAAACGATACTATGGTGAGGACGCGGTTGCGTTAGAAGGAAAGGAGTTTCAAATTTTAATGAATGAATATGTAGAGCTTCTTGGAAATGGGAATTTGAATGATTTTTTTCCTATACTAAAATGGATTGATTTTCAAGGGAAGAAAAAGAAGATGGTGAATTTGATGAAAAAAATGGATTGCTTCCTTCAAAAGCTACTTGATGAGAAACGAATAAATTGGAGCAATGATCAAAGAAATATGACGTTGATTGATGTTATGTTGGACTTGCAACAAAAGGAGCCAGAATTCTATACACATGAAATAGTGAAAGGAGTTATTTTGGTGAGAATCCTTATCTACCGTTCAATTTCTTAGCAAATTTTTTTTTTTTGTTTTCTCTACTCTTTCCCTCGAAGATTTGAAGGTATTTTTTCAATAATCAATAAGAACAAGTTACATAAGTAAATATGCATGTGGTAGCATAATATCTAGAAATTTCACCCTCTGGGTAAATAAGTGGGGTGTCTAGAGTTCAAACTTCGACACCTGTATATATATACTATCAACTGAGTTAAGTTCACAGAGACAATTTTAACCAACTTTTTCTTCACATGCATATGAGTTGTTCGCATTGAATATTGAGTAAATACTTTCAAATTTTCAACTAAGTTAAGTCTCACCATTTTTGTTGTCAACAAATTTTATTTAGCAATAATCAAAATTTCAAAATCACTAAATCCAAATTATTCTTATTATCATTCGTCTTGATTTTTTTCTTCCTTGTATTTTTTGAAGAACTTTTTTCTTCTTGTATTAGTATACTTCCTCGTCATAAATGTCATTTAAAAAAAATTGTGCTTAAATGTGGATGAAGTAGGCAGTACAAGTGGTACTAAATTCCAATATAAAAATAAAAAAAAAAAGTCTTAAGGGACATAATAAGCTGCTCACAAATTCTCTCAAGAGTGTGATGGGTTTAAGTAGTGCAATGTGTACGTATTGTCGAGACATAGAAGAAACAACATTGTATGTCTTAAGGGACTGTCCTTTAGCTAAGGAGTTTTGGATGCAAGTTTTTCCGGTGCCTAGTAGAGGAGGTTTTTGTGGCAGAATTATGGGGGGTTCTTGAAGGGCTCAAATATGCTAGGAGATTAGGCTTTCATAAAGTGGAGCTAAGTATTGATTCAAAATCAGTAGTGCAAGTAATTACTTCTGGTTGCACCAGTAGCTCAATGGGAGGTACATTGGTGAAGCAAATTCAAAGGCTTCTAAATTTAGAATAGGAAGTAGAGGTGTCTGAAGCAAATAAGTGTGCGGATGCGATGACTAACTTGGGATGCTTGCTTGATTATGAGACAAGGACCTTCATAGCTTGCCCGTCTTTTCTTAGTGATATTATTTCATGAGATAGTATGGGGATCACTACCCCTAGATTAATTTATGTGTATTTTTTTTCTTTTGGGCTTAGGCCCTCGTTATTATAAAAAAAAATGGTACTAAATCCCCTATAAAAGGAAAAGAGTCAAATACACACACACAAAAAAATCTAGGGGTGTACGTGGGCCGGAATGGATTGGGTTTGGCCAAAACCAAAACCCAAACCACATATGGTACTCCGGGTTGGGTTTAGTAAAATAACCACCCGTTATAACATTGGGTCGGGTTGGGTAAATCCACTAATTTCCGGGTTGGATTGGGTTGGGTTGTGGGTTACCCAATTATTATTTTCTATTTTTTTATATTAAATATCTAAATGTTGAATCATCATATTTTTTCATAAAAAATAACTCAATCAATGTATTTTCTTGAAAAATAGGGTAACTTTTTTTCACTATAAAAAATAATCACCCTTTTTTTGTGTAAATCTACTAATTTACGGGTTGGATAGCGTGTTATCCAAATGATTTTTTTGCTTTTTTTAATATCAAATGACTAAACCCTGAATCACTATATTTGTTTATGGAAATTATTCAATTTTTTAAAATTTTAAAAAAATAATGCGATGAATTATCATATTTGTTCATAAAAATTATTCAATCTTTTTTATTTTCGTAAAAAATAGTATAACTCATTTTCAATATAAAAATATTTAATAATCAAATGAAAAAATCTTTAGTATTTTCATAAAAAAAATTCAAAAAACATAGCACCAGTGGGTTAGTGGGTTTTTTGGGTTGGGTCCGGTTTTAACCAAAACCCGATTTTTTTAATGGGTTTTTCATTTTTGAAATCCATATCCACCCACTTGCCCAACCCAACCCACTTTTTTGGGTTGGATTGGGTGGGTTTGACCGGATCGACCGGATTTGCCCAACCCATGTACACCCCTAAAAAAATCTATCTAAATCTAATAATGTGTTTGAATGAGGGATTTTAACGAGGCAAAGTAATGTTTTGAGGTAATTAAAATGATTTGTTAAAATTCATTATTTGAGTAATAATTTAAAGGATTTGTGAAATTCTAAGAATTTTGAAAATGATTTGTTCCTTCCAAAAATGAGGAATTTTAAAATGACACCTAATTAGAGAGAATTGACAATTCTCTTGTGTTTTTTTTTTTTTGTACAAATTTCTCTTGTGTTTCTAATTTGATTCAAATATAATATATTAAAATTCGAAAAAAAAATTGAATTTTTAAATGATTTAATAATAAAAACAGAAAAACTGTATTTTCAAAAAAGTCGATGCCGGACCATCACAGTCAACGTCGGAGCTCCGTAAATTGGTCAAAAAAGGGTATATTTATAAATTAAAATTTCACACTATGTGCAGGTAATGCTTGTAGCTGGCACTGAGACTGCAGCTACAACCATGGAATGGGCACTCTCACTTCTCCTAAACCATCCAGAAAAAATGAAGAAAGTAAAGGTTGAGATAGACGCTTATCTGAAACAAGATCAACTTATGAATGAATCAGATGCTATGAAACTAAACTACTTGCAAAAGGTAATTATGGAGACACTTCGTTTATACCCTGTGGTTCCATTATTAATACCACACGAGTCTTCCAATGATTGTATTGTTTGTGGATTTAATATACCAAAAGGGACAATGCTTCTTGTGAATCTATGGACACTACATAGAGACCCTAACTTATGGGTAAATCCAACATGGTTTGTGCCAGAGAGATTTGAAGAAGGTGAATTAGGTAATGATGAAATTTACAATATGCTTCCATTTGGTATTGGAAGAAGATCTTGTCCTGGTTCTGTTTTAGCAAAACGTTTTATGGGACATGCAATAGGATCTTTGATTCAAGCTTTTGAGTGGGAGAGAATAAGTGATGAAAAAATTGATGAGTGATGGAATAGGGCTTACAATGCCTAAAGTTGAACCTTTGGTTGCATTATGCAAGCCACGCCAAATTATGATCAAGGCTTTGTCCAATATGTAATGTAGCTTCCTACAATTTATGGTGCGGACATGCAAAGCTTCTTACCTGGTTTATTCTCATTGGTTGATGAGTAGATACTCTCAAATTATAAAGGGGTAAAATAATCCTCACCATAAATAAATAAAAGTGGACATAGAAAAATGGCGTTAAATTTCTACATAATGTCAACCTCAGGATGGAAATGTTGACATAAAGACACTCGAATTTTTTTTCTACCCCTACATTTATCTCTTTACCCCAACATATTTTAAAATATTTCATTCTACTCTTATATTAAAGTATGCTGGTATGTTAATTAAAGTGTGCCGATATGTTAAAAGTGTGTTGGTATGTTAATTAAAATGCGCTGTTATGTTAAAAGTGTGTTGGTAGGTTAAAACTGCATAAACAATGTGTTGGTATGTTAAAACTGCATCAAAAGTGTGCTGGTATGTTAAAAGTGACAAGCCGACAATACAATCAGTTTTGATAATTATTTCATAGAGGCTGAAATTTGTTTAATCCATAGGGACTTAAGATTCAAAATACATAGCATGAATCTTTACTGGTTAATGTCATTCCATCGGACTAGATTGCAAATAAACAAGAATTATACACAATAAAACACTGTCTGTCTATATAGAGGTGCTTTTACTCAGCAGATCCAGTCAGTTATTAGTTCCAACAGATTTTGACAAATGGACATTATATGTAAGCAACTCAGAGTTGCATGATGGACATGGTAGTATACTCTTAACAAGTTTGGTGCATGTAATTGTGTAACAGTCAAAACTTGAACCAGGCGCTGCTTCATACTCCTGCTCCATACTTCTATGGGAGAATGATGAAATTGTCGGAGAATAAATTAAACAAGACTTATTTATTTAGCTACATGTAAAATGATTTAGGAAAAAAGATAGAAATATGACCTTCTTTATGTATTCAAGTTCAGCATCATCTTCCAGGAAAAACGATAGAAATATGATGCAGTTTTAATATACCAGCACACTTTTGATGCAGTTTTAATATACTAACACACTTTTAACATACCAGCATACTTTTGATGCAGTTTTAACATACCAGCACACTTTTGATGTAGTTTTAACATACCAGCACACTTTTAACATATCAACACACTTTAATTAACATACCAACACACTTTAATATAAGGGTAGAATGAGAATATTTTAAAATATGTTGGGGTAAAGAAATAAATGTAGGGGTAGAAAAAAAATTCAAGACACCGATTATGGTGTGATTTGTGAATGTGTGTTTGAAATTAAAGTTATGCTTAACTACACATTTGGTCCCCTACGTTTATTTTAGGTTTTAATTTGGTCTCTTACGTTTAAAAAATATCAATTTGGTCCCTTACGTTTATTTTATGTTTCAAGTTAGTCATTTCTGTTAGTTTTGTCACTAACACCGTTTGAACAGTACACATGTCAGTGTGTCCAAGTGCCACGTGTCAGTCCACATATGCAAATTGGCTGCCACATGTGACAAAATTGACGGAAAGGACTAACTTGAAATCTAAAATAAACGTAAGGGACCAAATTGATACTTTTTAAACGTAAGAGACAAAATTGAAACCTAAAATAAACGTAAGGGACCAAGTGTATAGTTAAGTCTTAAAGGTAGTAGTTTTTTTTTTTAACCGCAGTTAAAGTTAATAGTACATTCACCACTTTACATATGATATTAAGGGCCCGTTTGGTGCGCAGGATAGGATAGTGATAGGATAAGATATAAAACATGATAAGGATAGGATATCAGCAGGATAACAGTTATCCTCAGTTATCCTATTTTATGTTTGGTGCACACAGGATAACAAACATGATAACTATTATATCATGTTTTTAAAATATATTTGCTCATAACAATATGATAAGATATATAAAATATTTAAATATGATAATTTTGTCATTTAAATATTTTATATATCTTATCATATTGTTATGAGCAAGTATATTTTAAAATATGGAATGTATTCAATATTTTCAATTTGTGTAGAATGAGAACAATTGAAAATTGTTCTCATTATTCAATATGGAATGTATTCAATATTTTCAATTTGTGTAGGAATGTTTCTAAAAACTCTTGTATATAAATATTTCAATCCAAAATTGTTGTGTAAAATTTTTACATCGATAATTTATCTATAACAATATATAAAGGGGATAAGGGAGTTTGGGCTGGATTTTTTTTGGTCCATTTTGCCCTTAACTTATAATTGCCCTTAACTTCCTCTTTTTTTTTATGGTTCTTTCATCTATATCTATTCTATACTATAATATATAAAAAGAATATATGAGTTTTGGGGTAAAATTTTCATAATACCAACATTACCCTTGCTTTTTTTTAGTAGCAACAAAAATCTTTTATTAACAAACTCACCATAACACAAGGCGTATCTTTTTTTTTTGGGCACATAAGTTAGACACAGGCAGGCGCGGTGTCTGGCCCGCTAGTATAATATAAATTTTCAATTTGATAAAAAAATTATATTCGCGTTATATTCTCTAAGTGGTTATAAACGAAAAGATAGAGAGGTGAGTGAGAGGAGGAAAGTTGTTATGAGTTTGTTAAGAGAGAAGTTCTCTCTGTATTAGAAGCTTTGCTCTAGTGTGTGTTCATAGAACTCTAGTTATTCCCTTTGTTTTTTGTTCTACTTCCATTGTATCCACCTATATATTTCAATAATAATTCTCTTTCCAATCAAAGAGTGAAGAGACCTTTATATTTTTATTATTTTGGGAAGAGATTGAGAATTTCGTGGAAGGATGTGTGCGATGTTAGAGAAGGTGGTGGAATGATGTATTTGATGTCAATTTTTTTTTTTTTAGTAGAGAACCGATGTTAATGATGTTATATGCAACAAAATTGCTCCTTTGAGTGTCTCTTTTTGTTTGAAGTTTATTAAATAATGTACTAAATTGAATTTTTGGTCTCCTTATTTTACATGTTCCACGATTTTGGTCCCCTTATTTAAAAATCAAACATGCATGCCACCTATTTTGATTTTTTTGTCTCCTGACAAAATGGGGTCAGGGGCAAAACTGCAAAAATAGGGGGCAAGAATGTTTAATTTTTAATTGGGGTGACCAAAATCGTGAAACATGTAAAATAGGGAACCAAAAATGCAAATTTGCCTAATTAATAGGCTTTCAATAAAAATAATTTGGTTCGTTGATGTTAGAAAACTAAACTCTTATCATTATTGAACTTCTTTGTTTATCAAATTATCAGAAGGTGTATTTACAATAATCTGAGACTCTTATATATAGAGCTCTGAGTTTGTACAGTTGGTAATGCCACCTAAGATAACTTCTTAACTAATCAAAGTGCCAAGTCAGCAATGTAAAACTAACTTCTAACAACTTAATCTAGGCAGTTACACAACTTGATCTAGGCAGTTACACTTTTGATTACACTATTAATCCAACAGTTCATATACTCTAATACTCCCCCCTCAAACACAAGGGGTTTCAACACAAGGAAACACTTTGAGTTTGTGTCTGATGGAAGCGTAGTTGGATGGGGATAGAGGCTTTGTGAGAGGATCTGCTAGCTGATCTGCTGCAGGAACATGAAGAACATTCAATTGCTTTGACAGAACTCTTTCTCTAACAAAGTGTATATCCAATTCAATATGCTTGGTTCTTGAGTGAAGCACAGGATTGTGTGCTAAAGACACAGCACTCAGGTTATCACATAAAAGGGTTGGGGTGTGATAAGAAACCTGTAGTTCTTGAAGAATAGATTGAATCCAAAGCAGTTCAGCTGTAGTGTTGGCCATACTCCTGTACTCTGCTTCTGTGCTGGATCTGGCCACTAGCTGTTGCTTCTTGGATGCCCATGAAATCAAGTTGGATCCAAAATAAATGCAGGAACCTGAGGTTGACCTTCTGTCATCTTGGTCAGTTGCCCAATCTGCATCACTATATGCTCTTAATGAAAAGGGAGGGCTGGAGAGAGATGGTTGCAGTAACAATCCATGATTAAGTGTGCCCTTTAAGTATCGCAGAATACGTTTCACTGCTTTCCAATGTGATTCCAAAGGATGCGCCATGAACTGGCACACTTTGTTTACACTATATGCTGTGTCTGGTCTGGTTAAGGTAGCATATTGTAAAGCTCCAACTGTGGATCTATACAGTGTAGCATTTGTCATTGCATCAGTACCAAATTTAGTGAGTCTGCAGCTGCTTACCATTGGTGACCCAATGGGTTTACAATTGTCCATGTTTGTCTTAATGAGAAGATCTTTGACATATTTGGTTTGATGCAGTAGGAGACCTCCTGAAGGCTTGTGATGAACCTCAATACCCAGAAAGTAGTCTATTTCTCCTAGTTGTTTGAGAGCAAATTTGACATTGAGTTTGTGAATTAAATCTTTGACAAGATGAGAATCAGACCCTGTAATGAGAATGTCATCTACATATACCAGAACATAGGTGCAGGCTCCATGTTTGTGATGTACTAGTAAGGATGGGTCACATCTACTTTTGACAAAGCCCATTTGGAGAAGTGTATGAGTGAGTCTTTCATACCAAGCACGTGGGGCCTGCTTTAGGCCATACAAAGATTTGTGTAATTTGCAGACTAAAGTTTTGTCAGAGTTTTCAAATCCAGCAGGCTGTGACATGTATACTTCTTCTTGCAGTAGGCCATTTAAGAAAGCATTATTAATGTCTATTTGTTGGACAGACCATTTGTAAGTGATAGCTAATGTGAGAATGAGTCTTACAGTAACAGGTTTGATGACTGGTGAGAAGGTTTCAGTGAAATCAAACCCAGGAGTTTGAAGAAACCCTTTAGCTACTAACCGTGCTTTGTACTTGTTGATAGATCCATCAGGATTTTCTTTGACCCTGAATATCCACTTACACCCAATAGCTTTCTTGTGGGGTGGGAGAGGCACTAAGGTCCAAGTGTTGTTGTCAACTAAGGCTTGGTATTCACTTTGCATAGCTTGGAGCCATTGAGGGTCAGCTAATGCACTTTTAATTGTGGTTGGTTCAATGCTGGCTGCAAAGGTTTTGGGTTTCAAATTACCAGTTTTGCCTCTGGTCACCATAGGATGGTCATTGTGATTTGAGATCATGGATGTTGATGGTTTACTGGTTTGAATGGGTTGGTTGTTAATTTCTGTGGTAGTGAGAGGTGGGTTATTTTGTGTCATGAGTGAGGGTGAATCATGAGAGTTGATATTGTGATGTAATATACTGTCAGATACATTGTTTTTGACAGTGTTGGTAGGAAACAAATTTGTGTAAGGAAATTTAGACTCATCAAAGATTACATCTTTGGAAACAAAAATTTTGCCATGTTCATCAAGACATTTGTGACCTTTGTGTTGGGGAGATACACCTAGATATATGCAAGGACTGGACCTATATTGTAGTTTATTTTTGTTGTAGGGTCTTAGGTGTGGGAAACATAAGCAGCCAAAAGTTTTGACTTGAGTGTAATCAGGACAAGAATTAAAGAGGGCATGATGTGGTGATTTGAAAGAAGACAAAGAACTGGAGGGTAGTTTGTTAATCAAGTACACAGCTTGAGTAAAGCTATGATCCCAAAAGGTCAGAGGTAGGGAAGCTTGAGATAATAAAGTGAGTCCCATTTCTACTATTTGTCTGTGTTTTCTCTCAACAGTCCCATTTTGGTGGGAGGTGTGAGGACAGGTAATTCTATGTTGGATACCTAAAGAGTTAAGTAGAGTGGTGAAGGATCTAAATTCACCACCCCAGTCAGATTGAAGGGCTTTGACAGATGCTTGAAACTGATTTTGAATGTAATTTAAGAATTGAGTAAAGGCCTTTAAAGCATCTGACTTTTGATTTAAGAAATAGATCCAAGTGTATTTGGTGTAAGTGTCAACAAAAGTAATATAATAGCTGTAGCCATAGTAAGAAACAAAGGGAGCTGGGCCCCACAAGTCACAATGAATTACTTCAAAGGGTTTAGTGTAAATAGTACTAGAAACAGGGGCATGGAGTCTATGAGATTTACCAGCACAACATGAAACACAAGGAGTAATAGCAGTTTTATTTGAGTAAGGAATATTACACCATTTCAAAACAGTTTCAACAGCTTTATTGTGGGCATGGCCTAGTCTTAGGTGCCAAGTATAGAAGCTATTATCTAAATTTATAATGGATAAAGCATTGTTACAATGGACAGTATTATTCAAAGCAGAAAAATGACTAGAAATAGGACTATCTGACTTATGCAGAGATGAAGTAGAACTTGACTGATGGCTGAAGTTGTTACTCAGAGTAGGAGTGAATTCAAAGGGCTGGAACTTGTATAATCCATCAGGTCCAACAGTGCCCTTTAGCAAGATTTGCTTAGAATCCTGAGATTTTACATAGCAAAAATGAGGGTGGAACTCAAAAAATACATGATTGTCTTGAGCAAACTTACTTACAGATAGCAAATTCTTAGAAATGCTAGGAACATGCAATAAATCATGAAGTTTTAAGTGCACATTAGGATTATATGGAGAATAAAAATTGGCATAGCCTAGAGATTTGATTGACACACCTTGGCCGTTTCCCATTGTGACTTGATCTTGTCCTTGATATGGTATACGGTAAGCAAGATTTTGAGGGTTAAAAGTGAGGTGATGTGAGGCACCCGAGTCAGGGTACCATGATGCAGATGAGACAGTGTCAATGTCAGGAATATGAGTATAATACTGTGGTATGGCTAAGTTTGCAGAGGGACGGGCATAAGGGTTGAAGTGTGAGGGACGAGGGGCAAAACCAGCATTGTATCCACGTGCATTAGGTCTAGAGTTGGGAGGTTCATACCTGTGCCAACAATTTGCAGCATCGTGATTAGGTTTAGCACAGATTTGGCATTGAACTTTCTTTGAATTAGACTTGAATTGAGCTTTTCCACGTCCTCTGCCGCGTCCTTTTCCACGTCCTCTGCCGCGAGATACATTAACATTGTAGTGTTCAGTGCCTATTTCTTGTTCATCAGCATCATCACTAGAATTGCTATTCTTGGATTCTTTGTGCGCTATATTTGCTGAAACACTTGGATTGGTTAATTCTTGACGAAATTTCTCGAATTGAACCTCCTGAAGCAAGAGTAACGCTTCAACATCTTCCACAGTTGGTGATTCAAACCTGCTGTATACCATCATCACAAAGGAATTGAACTCTTCTGGTAATCCTTCAAGAATAGCGTCCACTTGTTCTTGCTCAGATACAGTATCTCCAACCACAATTAGCGAATTAACTATCGATTTTATGCGAAGCAGATATTCATTTACAGATCTTGCAAGCTTCTTGGTATTTTTCAGTTCAGAACGTAATTGTCTAGTGCGTGATTTCAGAACAGAATTGAAATACTTATGAATTTTATCCCATACCTCATGCGAGTGCTTGCAGTGGAGAACCCGAGGGAGAACTGCATCAGAGATGGTAGAAAGAAGCCAAGTGAAGAGACGCTGATCTTTGAACAACCATTTTTGATACTCTTCAGAGAATTTTCCGTCCAATCGATCGGTAACAGACGCGAATTGTAGCGGAATATCGGGATTGACGACGAACTTGTGGAGGTTATGCGCGGTGATGACGCCATTAACCTGTTGGTTCCACAGAAGATAGTTCTTTTCATCCAATTTAATGGTGAGAGCATGTGTTAAACCTGATTTGGTTGATTCTTTGACGGTGGTTGGTAGATCTGAGGCGGTGGTGGAATCAGCAATTGAAGGTTCAGTGGTTGATTGAGCGTTTGCCATGGAGGAAGACGATGAATCTTGATGGATTTTGCGGAAGCGAAAGGGAACGAACGAGATTGAACCCTAGAGGCTCATTGATACCATGTTAGAAAACTAAACTCTTATCATTATTGAACTTCTTTGTTTATCAAATTATCAGAAGGTGTATTTACAATAATCTGAGACTCTTATATATAGAGCTCTGAGTTTGTACAGTTGGTAATGCCACCTAAGATAACTTCTTAACTAATCAAAGTGCCAAGTCAGCAATGTAAAACTAACTTCTAACAACTTAATCTAGGCAGTTACACAACTTGATCTAGGCAGTTACACTTTTGATTACACTATTAATCCAACAGTTCATATACTCTAATAGTTGAAGAATGACTAATTCCGATCATTTGTTCTTTGTTGCAATTTTTCTCATTCTCTCTGAAATAAAATTCTTAGGTGGTTAGGTGTGATTGGTAATGTTGTTGGTGATCACACTTTTGTAATTTTGTAATATTATGTTTTTCGTAAAGAATTTCGACCAGGTTTACAAGTGATTTGGTTGACTTGTTGGATTCTTTGGAAGTAGAGGTGGGAGCCGACCTACCAAGACTTAAGGTCTAGCTTACATAGGCTCAGGCCAGACCAACCTATTTCTTTAAATAGAGCAGGCCAAAACTTTTTTATAAGCTATTTAGTTAAATAGGTCGGACTGCAAGCCATTAAAAAAACCTTTTAGCCTGTTTGGCCGACCTATTTAAATTAATATGTATAATATTTTTACTACTATTATTTATTATTATTGATATATTAAAATTTGTACTTTGATTAAATTATAAATTTATTAACTTTTGCAGTAGTTTAAGTTTATTAATCGACATTAGTTTTTCACAAATATAAATGTATATGTATTATTATAAATTAGAATTGAAATATGATGACATATATAGTCAAAGTCTCTAACATATCATGTTAAATATCAAAAGAACATTGATTTATTACTTCATAAGTATACTTAAAAATAAATATAATTATTTATTTAAATATGTTCACGTGAAATAGGCTTTTAAACAGGCTAAATGTCACACTAGGCTTTCAAAAGGCCAGGCTCAGGGCTTAAAATTTTTGACATGTTAGACTCAGGCTTGGCAAAGCCTAACTCGGCCTAACCTATTCCACCTCTATTTGGAAGGAAAGAAACAATAGGAGTTTTGCTCATAAAGATTCGTCGGTGTAGGTGTTGAGACAACAATCTTGCAATGACGAGTAATTTTATAAAAGAACTAATTTAACGCTATACAATATTCATCCTACAATAATTTTTTTTTTTTGAGGAAACGCCACGACCGGTGCTTACACATAGGTATTATACAGTTTAAAATATATTAAATTACAATTTTCTTAGTATAAAAATTTGATGAAGAACCAATTTCGTGAATGAACGAAAATAGAGAGATCAATTTCGTTAGCGAGTAAAAATAAGGAGATTGAACAAAATATTTTGTTTTAACAAAATCATTTTTTTTTTAAATAAACAAAATCAATATATTGAAAATAAATAAAAAACTAAGAAATCTCCATATTTTTGCCAAAATATTATTAGCATAACTGTATTTACTATTTACCGTGAAAAAAAATTGATTAATTAATTAATATTAATACTAACTTGTTCTCAAAAAAAAAATACTAACTTTTTTTTTTTTTTTTTACTAAATATTAATACTAACTTGATAACAAAGAAATCTCTTTTATTTAAGAAAATACAGTATATATAAAGGCTAGCTTGTTCCTCCTGTAATGTATTGTTAAACTTTTGATACTGAAAAAGAAGCGAATATCGAATCACAGAGAGATAGTTATGGAGGAAGCATCTAAGACCATTGCTCACCAAATCGGCGGTGTCCAAACCGATTCACTTCGCTTCGGACTCCCCGGAGTCAAAAGCGACATCGTTGGTGCTCACCCTCTCGAATCGTCTCTTCAATCTGTAACAATCTCTCTCTCTCTCTCTCTCTCTCTCTCTCTCTCTCTTTCCTTTTCAATTTCATGTTTTAATCATTCTCTGTTAATATTTATCCGATCTAATCAGTGTTTTTTCAATAGATTTATGTAATTTTTTGCTGTTAGTAATTCCCCCCTTTTTAATTAGGGTTTTGGAAAAAAAAAATTATTGAAGAAAACCTAAAAATAAGTTCTATTTAATTGAATAGGGGATTTTGTTTCTGTTATTGCAAGTTTGGTTTTTGAAGTGTTTTGTGTGTTTGTTTTAGGTAAGGGGGATGGAAGAAGCTATGAAGAGGCAATGCAAAGTGAATTTGTATGGATCTGCTTTTCCACTCAGAGAGGAACTTGACAGGCAAATACTTTCTAGGTATGAGTTTATGGAATTTTGATTATCTAATTTTCAAGTCTAGCTTCATATATTATTCATAAGTCGAAACTATTAATTGCAGACATGAAACCTTGTTTAAATTTGTAAGGTAGGGATTTCAGTCATGGTTCATATATTGGGGACATTGGACAAACAACGGTATAAGAATGTCAACAAAAGTGTGTTTGTATACAAAGGTGTAAACAACTATTATTGGTAACTACCAAGGGACATTGATATAGGGGCTGGGGTTCGAACCCTGGATTCCCCACTTCTCCACACTTATAGTGTGTGAGTCTAGCCACTAGGCTACCGGACCGGTAAAAAAATACTATTGCTATCTGAATGTGAGTAACTTAGATTGCCGTGTTGGCTAGCTGCCTCATGTGGTTGGGTGTGCAGAATTTTGAATCTTGGTAGAGATCTCGTGTTATTATTCTGTTGTAGAAAATATTTGGTTAAAGTATTTTTATCAAACAGGGAGAGAGTTGTTTGAATTTGATATAAAACCATTGTTGCTTGTAGGTTCCAGAGGCCTTCTGGAGTAATTCCTTCTTCAATGCTAGGTTTGGAGACTATTACAGGAAGTCTTGATCACTTTGGTTTCGAGGATTTTCTAAATGGTGATGCGACTTTCCTTTCATTCTTTTTTTGTTGTTTAGCAATTTTACTTTTCTTTTTCCTTTAGCTGAACTATGTATGGATTAATGTTAACATCTGACATGAACTCTATATTTAGGGTCCCTGCATGATCTAATTGTATTTCTATGTTAATGAGTTGTTTTTTTGATTTGTAACTTTAGGTCTTTTATGCATAACATGTGTGGTAAATCTTAAAACAAATATTCAACTTTATTAGATGTAGTTTATATTTTATATTCATCAAAATAAGGTGCTTTTAGGTAATAAGTAATTAAGTTCCTTTTTTTTTTTTTGAGATGATCAATTTTGCAAGGACATTCATGACACTTTAAAACACCAACCATGGTTGCAGAGTCTAACAGAGTACTAATATACACAGAAATTTTTAGATTTGATTCAAACTTATTGGGAATTTGCGTTGCTATTGAAATTTTGCACTGTATTACGATTTTTCTGAGCATTATAGTTTTAACATGACACTGTAAGATAGATGCATAGTTTGTATCCACCAGTTTTATTATTCTAAGCATGCAATGTTATTTTCAACACACCAAAAAAGTTATGAACAGACCACCCAAATCACAATTTTTTGAGTTTTAGCTATTGGATTCTGTCGTGAATTTAGGATCCATGATAAATATTTTACTGATTGAAATGTTATCTGTTGCTCAATACTTTTGGTTCATTGGCATATGGCACTTTGTTGTTGTTGGTACTTCTCTCTGCCCCTTTCTAAATGTTGTTAATGTTGTATGCAGACCCTCGTGAATCAGAGACTGTGCGGCCATTGGACATGCATCATGGAATGGAAGTCCGCCTTGGTCTATCAAAGGGACCGGTGTACCCAAGTATTATATAATCAAATTTTATTGTTATTCTAGTTCTGAGAAACGGGTATTTTATTGAAGCTTCTCGTTGTTCATTAGAAGTAAAGGGTCCAAGGAACTTGCATATTTACTTGTAGACTTGTGTTTGCCCATGTTTCAGATGCTATAAATGTTATGGTCTACATAAACACCGCATAATTTTGTCTTTCAAACGAATTCGATTGAGGTCAAATATGCATTTGCCTGATTTTCTGACAAAGCTATAAGCTAGTGTGTAAGCGAGTAAGCATCGAGAGGAATGAGACTTAAGCTAATTTGAGTAAACATCGAGAGGAATAATTCGAGATTAACAGTAATAGTAACTCAACTTTTACGAAGGTTTATATAGGTAAAAATATGCCACTTGTTTGTTTTGCTGACATTTATAATTTGTCCATTCCTATCCTATGATGTAAGAAGTGTAAGGTACCGTTTGACCTAACTTTTTTTCCTTTTCTTTTGAGCTTATGCAAACAGCTTATGCAATATAAATTAGATTTTATGCTATTTTATAAGTTCATACTAGTCAAAATTGTATTTTTATAAGCTATTTTATCATAAGCTACCTTGAAAAACTTATAATAATACATAAAAATTGCATAAGCTGTTTGCATAAGCTCATAAGGGAGTTTGGGCTGGATTTTTTTTGGTCCATTTTGCCCTTAACTTATAATTGCCCTTAACTTCCTCTTTTTTTTTATGGTTCTTTCATCTATATCTATTCTATACTATAATATATAAAAAGAATATATGAGTTTTGGGGTAAAATTTTCATAATACCAACATTACCCTTGCTTTTTTTTAGTAGCAACAAAAATCTTTTATTAACAAACTCACCATAACACAAGGCGTATCTTTTTTTTTTGGGCACATAAGTTAGACACAGGCAGGCGCGGTGTCTGGCCCGCTAGTATAATATAAATTTTCAATTTGATAAAAAAATTATATTCGCGTTATATTCTCTAAGTGGTTATAAACGAAAAGATAGAGAGGTGAGTGAGAGGAGGAAAGTTGTTATGAGTTTGTTAAGAGAGAAGTTCTCTCTGTATTAGAAGCTTTGCTCTAGTGTGTGTTCATAGAACTCTAGTTATTCCCTTTGTTTTTTGTTCTACTTCCATTGTATCCACCTATATATTTCAATAATAATTCTCTTTCCAATCAAAGAGTGAAGAGACCTTTATATTTTTATTATTTTGGGAAGAGATTGAGAATTTCGTGGAAGGATGTGTGCGATGTTAGAGAAGGTGGTGGAATGATGTATTTGATGTCAATTTTTTTTTTTTTAGTAGAGAACCGATGTTAATGATGTTATATGCAACAAAATTGCTCCTTTGAGTGTCTCTTTTTGTTTGAAGTTTATTAAATAATGTACTAAATTGAATTTTTGGTCTCCTTATTTTACATGTTCCACGATTTTGGTCCCCTTATTTAAAAATCAAACATGCATGCCACCTATTTTGATTTTTTTGTCTCCTGACAAAATGGGGTCAGGGGCAAAACTGCAAAAATAGGGGGCAAGAATGTTTAATTTTTAATTGGGGTGACCAAAATCGTGAAACATGTAAAATAGGGAACCAAAAATGCAAATTTGCCTAATTAATAGGCTTTCAATAAAAATAATTTGGTTCGTTGATGTTAGAAAACTAAACTCTTATCATTATTGAACTTCTTTGTTTATCAAATTATCAGAAGGTGTATTTACAATAATCTGAGACTCTTATATATAGAGCTCTGAGTTTGTACAGTTGGTAATGCCACCTAAGATAACTTCTTAACTAATCAAAGTGCCAAGTCAGCAATGTAAAACTAACTTCTAACAACTTAATCTAGGCAGTTACACAACTTGATCTAGGCAGTTACACTTTTGATTACACTATTAATCCAACAGTTCATATACTCTAATACTCCCCCCTCAAACACAAGGGGTTTCAACACAAGGAAACACTTTGAGTTTGTGTCTGATGGAAGCGTAGTTGGATGGGGATAGAGGCTTTGTGAGAGGATCTGCTAGCTGATCTGCTGCAGGAACATGAAGAACATTCAATTGCTTTGACAGAACTCTTTCTCTAACAAAGTGTATATCCAATTCAATATGCTTGGTTCTTGAGTGAAGCACAGGATTGTGTGCTAAAGACACAGCACTCAGGTTATCACATAAAAGGGTTGGGGTGTGATAAGAAACCTGTAGTTCTTGAAGAATAGATTGAATCCAAAGCAGTTCAGCTGTAGTGTTGGCCATACTCCTGTACTCTGCTTCTGTGCTGGATCTGGCCACTAGCTGTTGCTTCTTGGATGCCCATGAAATCAAGTTGGATCCAAAATAAATGCAGGAACCTGAGGTTGACCTTCTGTCATCTTGGTCAGTTGCCCAATCTGCATCACTATATGCTCTTAATGAAAAGGGAGGGCTGGAGAGAGATGGTTGCAGTAACAATCCATGATTAAGTGTGCCCTTTAAGTATCGCAGAATACGTTTCACTGCTTTCCAATGTGATTCCAAAGGATGCGCCATGAACTGGCACACTTTGTTTACACTATATGCTGTGTCTGGTCTGGTTAAGGTAGCATATTGTAAAGCTCCAACTGTGGATCTATACAGTGTAGCATTTGTCATTGCATCAGTACCAAATTTAGTGAGTCTGCAGCTGCTTACCATTGGTGACCCAATGGGTTTACAATTGTCCATGTTTGTCTTAATGAGAAGATCTTTGACATATTTGGTTTGATGCAGTAGGAGACCTCCTGAAGGCTTGTGATGAACCTCAATACCCAGAAAGTAGTCTATTTCTCCTAGTTGTTTGAGAGCAAATTTGACATTGAGTTTGTGAATTAAATCTTTGACAAGATGAGAATCAGACCCTGTAATGAGAATGTCATCTACATATACCAGAACATAGGTGCAGGCTCCATGTTTGTGATGTACTAGTAAGGATGGGTCACATCTACTTTTGACAAAGCCCATTTGGAGAAGTGTATGAGTGAGTCTTTCATACCAAGCACGTGGGGCCTGCTTTAGGCCATACAAAGATTTGTGTAATTTGCAGACTAAAGTTTTGTCAGAGTTTTCAAATCCAGCAGGCTGTGACATGTATACTTCTTCTTGCAGTAGGCCATTTAAGAAAGCATTATTAATGTCTATTTGTTGGACAGACCATTTGTAAGTGATAGCTAATGTGAGAATGAGTCTTACAGTAACAGGTTTGATGACTGGTGAGAAGGTTTCAGTGAAATCAAACCCAGGAGTTTGAAGAAACCCTTTAGCTACTAACCGTGCTTTGTACTTGTTGATAGATCCATCAGGATTTTCTTTGACCCTGAATATCCACTTACACCCAATAGCTTTCTTGTGGGGTGGGAGAGGCACTAAGGTCCAAGTGTTGTTGTCAACTAAGGCTTGGTATTCACTTTGCATAGCTTGGAGCCATTGAGGGTCAGCTAATGCACTTTTAATTGTGGTTGGTTCAATGCTGGCTGCAAAGGTTTTGGGTTTCAAATTACCAGTTTTGCCTCTGGTCACCATAGGATGGTCATTGTGATTTGAGATCATGGATGTTGATGGTTTACTGGTTTGAATGGGTTGGTTGTTAATTTCTGTGGTAGTGAGAGGTGGGTTATTTTGTGTCATGAGTGAGGGTGAATCATGAGAGTTGATATTGTGATGTAATATACTGTCAGATACATTGTTTTTGACAGTGTTGGTAGGAAACAAATTTGTGTAAGGAAATTTAGACTCATCAAAGATTACATCTTTGGAAACAAAAATTTTGCCATGTTCATCAAGACATTTGTGACCTTTGTGTTGGGGAGATACACCTAGATATATGCAAGGACTGGACCTATATTGTAGTTTATTTTTGTTGTAGGGTCTTAGGTGTGGGAAACATAAGCAGCCAAAAGTTTTGACTTGAGTGTAATCAGGACAAGAATTAAAGAGGGCATGATGTGGTGATTTGAAAGAAGACAAAGAACTGGAGGGTAGTTTGTTAATCAAGTACACAGCTTGAGTAAAGCTATGATCCCAAAAGGTCAGAGGTAGGGAAGCTTGAGATAATAAAGTGAGTCCCATTTCTACTATTTGTCTGTGTTTTCTCTCAACAGTCCCATTTTGGTGGGAGGTGTGAGGACAGGTAATTCTATGTTGGATACCTAAAGAGTTAAGTAGAGTGGTGAAGGATCTAAATTCACCACCCCAGTCAGATTGAAGGGCTTTGACAGATGCTTGAAACTGATTTTGAATGTAATTTAAGAATTGAGTAAAGGCCTTTAAAGCATCTGACTTTTGATTTAAGAAATAGATCCAAGTGTATTTGGTGTAAGTGTCAACAAAAGTAATATAATAGCTGTAGCCATAGTAAGAAACAAAGGGAGCTGGGCCCCACAAGTCACAATGAATTACTTCAAAGGGTTTAGTGTAAATAGTACTAGAAACAGGGGCATGGAGTCTATGAGATTTACCAGCACAACATGAAACACAAGGAGTAATAGCAGTTTTATTTGAGTAAGGAATATTACACCATTTCAAAACAGTTTCAACAGCTTTATTGTGGGCATGGCCTAGTCTTAGGTGCCAAGTATAGAAGCTATTATCTAAATTTATAATGGATAAAGCATTGTTACAATGGACAGTATTATTCAAAGCAGAAAAATGACTAGAAATAGGACTATCTGACTTATGCAGAGATGAAGTAGAACTTGACTGATGGCTGAAGTTGTTACTCAGAGTAGGAGTGAATTCAAAGGGCTGGAACTTGTATAATCCATCAGGTCCAACAGTGCCCTTTAGCAAGATTTGCTTAGAATCCTGAGATTTTACATAGCAAAAATGAGGGTGGAACTCAAAAAATACATGATTGTCTTGAGCAAACTTACTTACAGATAGCAAATTCTTAGAAATGCTAGGAACATGCAATAAATCATGAAGTTTTAAGTGCACATTAGGATTATATGGAGAATAAAAATTGGCATAGCCTAGAGATTTGATTGACACACCTTGGCCGTTTCCCATTGTGACTTGATCTTGTCCTTGATATGGTATACGGTAAGCAAGATTTTGAGGGTTAAAAGTGAGGTGATGTGAGGCACCCGAGTCAGGGTACCATGATGCAGATGAGACAGTGTCAATGTCAGGAATATGAGTATAATACTGTGGTATGGCTAAGTTTGCAGAGGGACGGGCATAAGGGTTGAAGTGTGAGGGACGAGGGGCAAAACCAGCATTGTATCCACGTGCATTAGGTCTAGAGTTGGGAGGTTCATACCTGTGCCAACAATTTGCAGCATCGTGATTAGGTTTAGCACAGATTTGGCATTGAACTTTCTTTGAATTAGACTTGAATTGAGCTTTTCCACGTCCTCTGCCGCGTCCTTTTCCACGTCCTCTGCCGCGAGATACATTAACATTGTAGTGTTCAGTGCCTATTTCTTGTTCATCAGCATCATCACTAGAATTGCTATTCTTGGATTCTTTGTGCGCTATATTTGCTGAAACACTTGGATTGGTTAATTCTTGACGAAATTTCTCGAATTGAACCTCCTGAAGCAAGAGTAACGCTTCAACATCTTCCACAGTTGGTGATTCAAACCTGCTGTATACCATCATCACAAAGGAATTGAACTCTTCTGGTAATCCTTCAAGAATAGCGTCCACTTGTTCTTGCTCAGATACAGTATCTCCAACCACAATTAGCGAATTAACTATCGATTTTATGCGAAGCAGATATTCATTTACAGATCTTGCAAGCTTCTTGGTATTTTTCAGTTCAGAACGTAATTGTCTAGTGCGTGATTTCAGAACAGAATTGAAATACTTATGAATTTTATCCCATACCTCATGCGAGTGCTTGCAGTGGAGAACCCGAGGGAGAACTGCATCAGAGATGGTAGAAAGAAGCCAAGTGAAGAGACGCTGATCTTTGAACAACCATTTTTGATACTCTTCAGAGAATTTTCCGTCCAATCGATCGGTAACAGACGCGAATTGTAGCGGAATATCGGGATTGACGACGAACTTGTGGAGGTTATGCGCGGTGATGACGCCATTAACCTGTTGGTTCCACAGAAGATAGTTCTTTTCATCCAATTTAATGGTGAGAGCATGTGTTAAACCTGATTTGGTTGATTCTTTGACGGTGGTTGGTAGATCTGAGGCGGTGGTGGAATCAGCAATTGAAGGTTCAGTGGTTGATTGAGCGTTTGCCATGGAGGAAGACGATGAATCTTGATGGATTTTGCGGAAGCGAAAGGGAACGAACGAGATTGAACCCTAGAGGCTCATTGATACCATGTTAGAAAACTAAACTCTTATCATTATTGAACTTCTTTGTTTATCAAATTATCAGAAGGTGTATTTACAATAATCTGAGACTCTTATATATAGAGCTCTGAGTTTGTACAGTTGGTAATGCCACCTAAGATAACTTCTTAACTAATCAAAGTGCCAAGTCAGCAATGTAAAACTAACTTCTAACAACTTAATCTAGGCAGTTACACAACTTGATCTAGGCAGTTACACTTTTGATTACACTATTAATCCAACAGTTCATATACTCTAATAGTTGAAGAATGACTAATTCCGATCATTTGTTCTTTGTTGCAATTTTTCTCATTCTCTCTGAAATAAAATTCTTAGGTGGTTAGGTGTGATTGGTAATGTTGTTGGTGATCACACTTTTGTAATTTTGTAATATTATGTTTTTCGTAAAGAATTTCGACCAGGTTTACAAGTGATTTGGTTGACTTGTTGGATTCTTTGGAAGTAGAGGTGGGAGCCGACCTACCAAGACTTAAGGTCTAGCTTACATAGGCTCAGGCCAGACCAACCTATTTCTTTAAATAGAGCAGGCCAAAACTTTTTTATAAGCTATTTAGTTAAATAGGTCGGACTGCAAGCCATTAAAAAAACCTTTTAGCCTGTTTGGCCGACCTATTTAAATTAATATGTATAATATTTTTACTACTATTATTTATTATTATTGATATATTAAAATTTGTACTTTGATTAAATTATAAATTTATTAACTTTTGCAGTAGTTTAAGTTTATTAATCGACATTAGTTTTTCACAAATATAAATGTATATGTATTATTATAAATTAGAATTGAAATATGATGACATATATAGTCAAAGTCTCTAACATATCATGTTAAATATCAAAAGAACATTGATTTATTACTTCATAAGTATACTTAAAAATAAATATAATTATTTATTTAAATATGTTCACGTGAAATAGGCTTTTAAACAGGCTAAATGTCACACTAGGCTTTCAAAAGGCCAGGCTCAGGGCTTAAAATTTTTGACATGTTAGACTCAGGCTTGGCAAAGCCTAACTCGGCCTAACCTATTCCACCTCTATTTGGAAGGAAAGAAACAATAGGAGTTTTGCTCATAAAGATTCGTCGGTGTAGGTGTTGAGACAACAATCTTGCAATGACGAGTAATTTTATAAAAGAACTAATTTAACGCTATACAATATTCATCCTACAATAATTTTTTTTTTTTGAGGAAACGCCACGACCGGTGCTTACACATAGGTATTATACAGTTTAAAATATATTAAATTACAATTTTCTTAGTATAAAAATTTGATGAAGAACCAATTTCGTGAATGAACGAAAATAGAGAGATCAATTTCGTTAGCGAGTAAAAATAAGGAGATTGAACAAAATATTTTGTTTTAACAAAATCATTTTTTTTTTAAATAAACAAAATCAATATATTGAAAATAAATAAAAAACTAAGAAATCTCCATATTTTTGCCAAAATATTATTAGCATAACTGTATTTACTATTTACCGTGAAAAAAAATTGATTAATTAATTAATATTAATACTAACTTGTTCTCAAAAAAAAAATACTAACTTTTTTTTTTTTTTTTTACTAAATATTAATACTAACTTGATAACAAAGAAATCTCTTTTATTTAAGAAAATACAGTATATATAAAGGCTAGCTTGTTCCTCCTGTAATGTATTGTTAAACTTTTGATACTGAAAAAGAAGCGAATATCGAATCACAGAGAGATAGTTATGGAGGAAGCATCTAAGACCATTGCTCACCAAATCGGCGGTGTCCAAACCGATTCACTTCGCTTCGGACTCCCCGGAGTCAAAAGCGACATCGTTGGTGCTCACCCTCTCGAATCGTCTCTTCAATCTGTAACAATCTCTCTCTCTCTCTCTCTCTCTCTCTCTCTCTCTTTCCTTTTCAATTTCATGTTTTAATCATTCTCTGTTAATATTTATCCGATCTAATCAGTGTTTTTTCAATAGATTTATGTAATTTTTTGCTGTTAGTAATTCCCCCCTTTTTAATTAGGGTTTTGGAAAAAAAAAATTATTGAAGAAAACCTAAAAATAAGTTCTATTTAATTGAATAGGGGATTTTGTTTCTGTTATTGCAAGTTTGGTTTTTGAAGTGTTTTGTGTGTTTGTTTTAGGTAAGGGGGATGGAAGAAGCTATGAAGAGGCAATGCAAAGTGAATTTGTATGGATCTGCTTTTCCACTCAGAGAGGAACTTGACAGGCAAATACTTTCTAGGTATGAGTTTATGGAATTTTGATTATCTAATTTTCAAGTCTAGCTTCATATATTATTCATAAGTCGAAACTATTAATTGCAGACATGAAACCTTGTTTAAATTTGTAAGGTAGGGATTTCAGTCATGGTTCATATATTGGGGACATTGGACAAACAACGGTATAAGAATGTCAACAAAAGTGTGTTTGTATACAAAGGTGTAAACAACTATTATTGGTAACTACCAAGGGACATTGATATAGGGGCTGGGGTTCGAACCCTGGATTCCCCACTTCTCCACACTTATAGTGTGTGAGTCTAGCCACTAGGCTACCGGACCGGTAAAAAAATACTATTGCTATCTGAATGTGAGTAACTTAGATTGCCGTGTTGGCTAGCTGCCTCATGTGGTTGGGTGTGCAGAATTTTGAATCTTGGTAGAGATCTCGTGTTATTATTCTGTTGTAGAAAATATTTGGTTAAAGTATTTTTATCAAACAGGGAGAGAGTTGTTTGAATTTGATATAAAACCATTGTTGCTTGTAGGTTCCAGAGGCCTTCTGGAGTAATTCCTTCTTCAATGCTAGGTTTGGAGACTATTACAGGAAGTCTTGATCACTTTGGTTTCGAGGATTTTCTAAATGGTGATGCGACTTTCCTTTCATTCTTTTTTTGTTGTTTAGCAATTTTACTTTTCTTTTTCCTTTAGCTGAACTATGTATGGATTAATGTTAACATCTGACATGAACTCTATATTTAGGGTCCCTGCATGATCTAATTGTATTTCTATGTTAATGAGTTGTTTTTTTGATTTGTAACTTTAGGTCTTTTATGCATAACATGTGTGGTAAATCTTAAAACAAATATTCAACTTTATTAGATGTAGTTTATATTTTATATTCATCAAAATAAGGTGCTTTTAGGTAATAAGTAATTAAGTTCCTTTTTTTTTTTTTGAGATGATCAATTTTGCAAGGACATTCATGACACTTTAAAACACCAACCATGGTTGCAGAGTCTAACAGAGTACTAATATACACAGAAATTTTTAGATTTGATTCAAACTTATTGGGAATTTGCGTTGCTATTGAAATTTTGCACTGTATTACGATTTTTCTGAGCATTATAGTTTTAACATGACACTGTAAGATAGATGCATAGTTTGTATCCACCAGTTTTATTATTCTAAGCATGCAATGTTATTTTCAACACACCAAAAAAGTTATGAACAGACCACCCAAATCACAATTTTTTGAGTTTTAGCTATTGGATTCTGTCGTGAATTTAGGATCCATGATAAATATTTTACTGATTGAAATGTTATCTGTTGCTCAATACTTTTGGTTCATTGGCATATGGCACTTTGTTGTTGTTGGTACTTCTCTCTGCCCCTTTCTAAATGTTGTTAATGTTGTATGCAGACCCTCGTGAATCAGAGACTGTGCGGCCATTGGACATGCATCATGGAATGGAAGTCCGCCTTGGTCTATCAAAGGGACCGGTGTACCCAAGTATTATATAATCAAATTTTATTGTTATTCTAGTTCTGAGAAACGGGTATTTTATTGAAGCTTCTCGTTGTTCATTAGAAGTAAAGGGTCCAAGGAACTTGCATATTTACTTGTAGACTTGTGTTTGCCCATGTTTCAGATGCTATAAATGTTATGGTCTACATAAACACCGCATAATTTTGTCTTTCAAACGAATTCGATTGAGGTCAAATATGCATTTGCCTGATTTTCTGACAAAGCTATAAGCTAGTGTGTAAGCGAGTAAGCATCGAGAGGAATGAGACTTAAGCTAATTTGAGTAAACATCGAGAGGAATAATTCGAGATTAACAGTAATAGTAACTCAACTTTTACGAAGGTTTATATAGGTAAAAATATGCCACTTGTTTGTTTTGCTGACATTTATAATTTGTCCATTCCTATCCTATGATGTAAGAAGTGTAAGGTACCGTTTGACCTAACTTTTTTTCCTTTTCTTTTGAGCTTATGCAAACAGCTTATGCAATATAAATTAGATTTTATGCTATTTTATAAGTTCATACTAGTCAAAATTGTATTTTTATAAGCTATTTTATCATAAGCTACCTTGAAAAACTTATAATAATACATAAAAATTGCATAAGCTGTTTGCATAAGCTCATAAGCTCATATTATTGTGAGATTGTGGCTAAATTTGTAGAGCACTCATAAATATGTGGTGTGTGCGATCTGTAGAGCACTCAAATATGTGGTGTGTGCACAACCAATGTTTTCAGACTCATGAGTTTGTTCATACTCGTAAAGGGTCTGCAGATTTAATTTGCATACTCTACTTGTAGACTCGTACTAGTTTATGGAACATTAAAATTTACTTTAAAAAACCTACAACTCACATACATATAAAACAAAAAGTAAAAGTATGTAGATAGGGTATTAGTTTCTATGCCAGTAATGACTTTAAACATCCTAAGCTCTAGTAAAATTTTGTCTATCCTCAAAATAACCACCACCAACATCATCATCAAACTCATGAAACAACTTCATCATTAACCAATATTGAATTGCTTAAACTTCCACTTAATTCAACATTGCCACCACCACTATTTTGCACAACATTGGTAACAAAAAGACCAACTTCCACAATGTTTCTAATTCTGAATGTGTGTCGTCATACACAATAAAGGGTTTAAGTGCTTTTCAATCTCTTTTTTGAGTTTGGGGACTTGGCTGATTTTGGGTTTCTTTTCAAAAAAAATTGTTTGACTCGTAAACTCGCGAGTCCATATGAGTCTACCTGGATCTATCAAAAATGATTATATGCGCAATTTAACTCATTTTTGTCTTCTAGATTCGTAAACTTGTATGATTCTACTGCGAGTCTGACAACCATGTGCACAGCTGCTGCAACCTATTAGTGCAATTCAAAATGTTGACAATGAGGATTATGGGGAGTAGTAACATGCAATGATCGAAGCATAAGTCAAAAGCTAATAAGATTATGTAGAAAATTATAATTTAAACTGAGTAAAGCTTTAAATGAATTAAAGCAACCGCTGAACCAAGTTCACCCAAAAGCACACATTATCCACACTCCCAAAACCCAGAAAATTTCAACAGCAAATGACCATCACTTTCCCAGTTTCCCTCGAGTGATATTCCCAAATTCGCATAAGCATGCTATGCATTCACGATCAACACTAAAACGTCCAATGCTAACAACTTCATGCATCAAACCCAGCCCCAAAATAAAATCGCAACCAAAATCTCAAATAAAGCCTCACCACCATATTTATTAAACAAGCACACCAGATTAGCAAGCAATGCTATTTATTATTCGAAAGAAGCAACAAGAAACACACATCTCACAAAAGTGGATATCACATATTATGATATCTCGTAAATTTAGCTCAGATGGTAGGGACGTCGCATATATTAGACTTCCTCCGGTCCTATATATAAGAAAATGTTGAATTTTTAAATTCATTGTGAAATTGATGTATCTAGACAATAATATAGTCTAAATACATTCATTTTACAATAAATCTACAAAATGAAATGTTTCTTATATATAGGACCGAATGGAGTACAAGAGTCGGGACTCTCTTCCTCCCTCATTAAGAGCACTGCTAGATGGTACGAATGACTTGATACAAGAAAGACAAGAATATGTAGTGGGATGATTTAATAATAATAAAAAAAATTATTCTCTCCCTTTTAACGGAAATCATGCGGTGGTGATGATTTAAATCTATGGACCACAACAATTCATGCATTTCGTTTGTTAAGTTTCCGTACCAAAAAGCATTTATGAAACTAAATTAGCGCCTCACACTTTTTAACAAGCAATTACTTCACTTTCCTATATACATCCACCTTTTCATTTTTGGCTTAATTAGTTTATTGGTCCCTTAAAGACATTTTAGGTTTCACAATGGTCCCTTAAAGAAAAAAAGGTCTGGATTGGTCCATTAAAGAAAAAAAGGCCCGGATTGGTCCCTTAAAGACATATATGTTTGCCATATTGGTCATTTTCGTTAAATTTTAACTCCAAATATAACAAAAAATTTCAATTGTTAAAATTTTAAAAATTAATAAGGTTTTGGTGGACCACTTAGACTTAACGACATCCACAATTTAGTCAACTAAAACTAACGTTTTTTGTGAAAAATTGACGGAAAGGACCAATGTGAGAAACAAATGTGTCTTTAAGGGACTAATCCGGACCTTTTTTTCTTAAGGGACCATTGTGAAACCTAAAATGTCTTTAAGGGGCCAATAGACTAATTAAGCCTTCATTTTTCTATGAAACTAAATTAAATGATTATTCGGCTACATGTTATTACTATTGTTATTCCCTCAGTCTCATTTTATAAGATTTCATTTGACTAAATGTATTATTCATATGTCTTGTTTTGATCATATTTTTCTAAAAGTATATGAATGTAAATATTATCATATAAGATCTTGTCTGATTTATTTTGATGAATATTTTAAAATATCAAATTTCTATAATTTTTACTAATAGAGAATTAAAAATATTCGTAATCAAAATTATGTATTGACATACATGTAGTTAGGGGTGTGCAAAAAATCCAAGTAACCTTAACCAAATCACTATCCAAACCATATCCAAAATTAATAACCAAATCCATTTTAAAAAAAAACCACACCAATCCAATACAAAAAAACCAATTCTAAACCATATCCAATTTTTTATAATTGGTTTAAAATTGGTTTTTAAATTGAGGCCCAATAAGGAAAAAACCCAATAGTTTCTTTTTAAAAAAAAAACAAATTTTCCAAATTCAATTAATTATATAATTTAATAAATAAATAAATAATTAATAAGGTGGTGGAGGAATTGGTCAACGCGGTGGTCAACGCCGGACCACCGGCAGCCGGTACGGCGGAGCTCCGGCGACAGACGGCGATGGACGGCGATTTTCCGGTGACCTCCGGCGAACTTCCGGCGACCGGTGCGGTGATCGGCGGTGGTTTGCGGCGGCGCTCCGGCGCTCCGGCCACCGTCAACCACCCTTTAATATTTAATTATTTTTTATTTAACAAAATTTATTTATTTTAAAAATAATTATAAAAAACAGATTTTTGATGGTTTTATTTTTTAACAAAAATCTATATTTTAATTATTTTGGGCTTAAAAAAATCTTATTTGTTGGGCTTAGTTTAAAATATGTTTGGGCTTAAACCAATAATTTATAAAATTAAAGAAAAATTATGTTTTTTTTTATAAACAATAATTATTAAATATGTTCTTTTAATCAATTAAACAAAAAAAAAATTGGCTTAATTATTGTAAAAAAAAAGTTTAAATATATAGGAATTAAAAGTTATAATAATGCATTTTTTTTAAAAAAAAAATAAAATAAAATTTAAGATGAATCAGTTATAAATAAGTAACCTATTTTTTATTATAAACCGGTTATAAATTGGTTTCGAACCGATTATAAACCATATCCAAATTAGTTTTGCAAAATAACCAATTTTTCATTAAAATGGTTTTGGTTCTAAACCAAAACCATAAATATGGTTTGGTGTGGTGTGGTTTTTAAACCATGCACACCCACATGTAGTGGTCAAATGTGTTCTTATATTTTGGAAAGAAGAAGTAATTTTCAATGCAGATAGGCTGCTTCTACTATGGACCATGAACACATGTGGTCCACGATGGACTGTTGGTTTTCAATATTTCCTTTTCAATTCAAACCATTAGATGAAACAATTGTATAGAAGCTATCATCGATCTAAAACACTGAATAATTTCTCTTTTTACTATTTTTCTCCTTTGTCCCATCATTGTCAGCATTTCTACTCTCTTGCAGTCTTGCGTCACTATCTCCCGTCACTAATCTCTCCATTTTCATTTCTTTTTAAAAAAATTATCAATTATATTTAATAATATTAATATTTTATTAATTACTCCCTCCGTTCGTTTTTACTTGTCGTTTTAGAAAAACTATTTGTTTCAAATTACTTGTCGTTTTGATAATTTAAGGTTATATTTTGTCTATTATACTCTCATATAAATTTCAAATATTTAGGAGTATTTGTTGAAACCGTAAAAGATTTAATATATATTTGAAAAACTAATTTTGTTTGGTACATAACATTTTTTTTTGTTACATAATATATTAAATTTATTGAAAAGTTGAATTAAAATAAGGGTATAATAGGAAGATAAGGTGCAAAAATACACTTTTTTGATTTTTTTTCTAAAACGGAACGGAGGCAGTAATAAACTAGTTTAAAGTTTTGTTTATTCGGACAGGTCCATTTATTTTTATTTGATATTTAAGTTCGTTATTATATTAAAGATAGAAAAATATTGTTGGTTTACAAAGGAGTAGAGGATCGAACTCGGAATCTCTTGCATACTACTCAAATTCTTCGCCACTAGATTAATCTAATGGTTTAGAATAGAAAAATATTTATAATAAAATATATAAAAATTTGTCATATAAAGTATAAATGAAATTATTGTGCTATTTCTTGAAAAATTTATTAAATCAATAAATTTGTTTTATTATTGATATTGTCCTGTATATATATTTAAATAAATTATAATTTTTTTTAATGAGGTAATAGACATAATATTTTTTAAAAATGGGATAATTTTGTCAAGATAACTCAAATAGACATAAATATTTTTATTTTTTAAATTCCACGAACTTTAAACCCAAAAAATTCTGTGTGTTCGTCACAGTTGCAACACCATATCATATATATAGGTAATATTTTGTAAATATTATTTTTATATTTTATACTTGTAATATATTACTCCCTCCGTTGTTTTTAAGACTCCTTTTTCGTCGAATCTAGCATTCTTATTTAACTGTCGTTTTGGTATTTTAAGGATACGATTATACCTTTTATCAATTACTCTTATCTTTCAATAAAACTAATTAATGCTATAGTTTTGGTTCATAACATATTAAATTTTTTTTGTGCATCTACTCTACTACTAATATTTTAAAATTGATTATCACCAAAATTACTAATTTATTCTTATTACTTTTAACCACGTTGCAAGTTTTATATCCTTCTGTTGGATATAAATTTGGTATTTATCAATTAAATATAATTGGTGGGTCCAATACTTATTTGGAGGTTATATTGTCAAAATAAAACTTTCAAAGTTGGCGTCGAGAGCCAACTATGTCGAAACCAAAGAGCGCTTCGAGAGCTATGGATAACGCGTCCAGTTCTGGTTTTACCAGGAGGCTATCGAAAGCGCGAAAATCGAATCGAGAGATAGTTGGGCCAAGCCCAAAGAAGAAACAACGAGCGGCCCAAGAGGCATTGGCGCGCGCTGAAGGAATGGAAGATGAAAGTGGGGAACGTGGTCGACGTGGCAGATCGAAGAGCGTCCAGATGATCAAGAAACAGTTACCACTTTGTAGTAGTATTTATAATAGTTTTTCATTCAGAACAAAGGTCACAAAATTTTATACAAACACTCTCTCTAAAATTCTAAGTACTCAGCGATCGAACGAACGGAATTCAGAGGAGAAATGTATGTTTTGTGAACCATCTTTACTTGTAATTGCTTTTTATTCAATGCAATTTGCTTTCCAGTAATTTTCTTTAAGTTTAGTTCCAACTACTTGCTCGAGAAACTGCTATTTCGAGGCGATTCGAATTAGTTTCTCTTGTATTTTGAAAACGATTTAATTTCTAAGTATCTGATTCCTTGCTAAAACGAACATTCAAACAACTTTCTTAAAACGAATAAAACACAAAATTGTCCTGAGATTTACTAGTTGGTCTCGCGAGTTTAAATACTTAAACTAGCGGTTGTTTACCAAATTTTCACGTAAACAAATTGGCACGCCCGGTGGGACGGGTTTTGTGTTTATTAAAATTGTGTTCTTTGTATGTTGTGGAATGAGAAACTTGTTACTTGCATATAACTGATTATAAGTTAGGTTATGGTTAAAACTACTCAGAGATCTAATCCTAGTAAAACTCAAAATTCTAGTGCGATGAGTAGCGAAGCAAGTTCGAGTGGTGGAGTCGATCCACCTCCACAGAGTTTGGTAACATCTGAGTTGGTGAATGTTCCAATATTCTCCAGTCCAACCATTTCGACTGTACATGATGTTATTCCAACTTTGCCAATACCAACTATGGCAATTCCGTCCGTGACTGCTGGTTTTGGACGTTCGAAACCACCATCAGGTCAGGGTTTTATGTATGGGCCTCCCCCTACACTTGGCTTAGGGATGCCAGTTTTCGAATCTGATAGGTATACTTCGTCAAGGGTAACTCCCACACCCTTAACGACTGCGTCTGTGTTGTCTTTGAGGCAGCAAATGGATGAGAGCAACCATGAAATGGTTAATCTCTTAACACAACAAATTGGTACTGTGTTTAATCCATTAATTCAGAATACCAACGAGAGTTATCAAATGTTGGCATTTCAAATGAGTCGAATTGCAGATTTTTTTGGGACACCCCCACCACCTCCTAGAGTAAATCCTATTACTCCACAAGTAATATTACCTGCAATGTCTTCGACTCCAGTGCAGCAAAGGCCAACTTATGTGGCCAATGAAACAGTTCCTAACCCAACACCTACGCCAGTTGTACAAGAGGAAACCTATTATCCTCACGAGGTTAATCAAATACCTCAAGTAGTAAATCAAAACCCTCCAATTGTCAACCCAAATCCACAAGTGGTACATCAGAACCCCCCAGTGGTAATGGTTAGGAGGAACCAGGATCCTGACGAGGTAGTACGGGAGGTGCAGAACAATAACTTGCTTGGCCAACACAATTTGGCCAACATGGTCGAAACGATTTTGGCCCAAAACGGCCTAAACACGGGTTGTCGAAGGCCAAATTTTGTCTCTGCCTTCACTGAATACGTGTTGCAAACAGAGTTACCAAGAGGTTGGAAAGTCCCAAAATACACTAAGTTTGCTGGGGATACTAATGAGTCAACCGTAGAACATATTGCTAGGTATTTAGCTGAATCTGGGAATTTGGCGAATAATGAAAATTTGCGAATGAAGTATTTTCCTAATTCGCTTACCAAGAATGCATTTACTTGGTTTACAACTTTGCCTCCCAATTCGATTCATAGTTGGGCCCAATTGGAAAGGACTTTCCATGAGCAATTTTATATGGGCCAAACTAAGATAAGTCTGAAAGAGTTAGCCAGTGTAAAGAGAAAAAACCAAGAGTCAATTGATGACTATCTAAATAGGTTTCGTTTGCTGAAGTCCAGGTGCTTTACCCAAGTGCCTGAACACGAGCTAGTGGAAATGGCTGCTGGTGGGTTAGATTATTCGATTCGAAAGAAATTGGATACCCAATACCTTCGAGACATGTCACAGTTGGCTGACAGGGTGAGACAAATCGAAAGGTTAAAAGCTGAAAAAGTTAGAAATTCTAAGTTTCAGAAAAAGAAAGAAATAGGTTTTGTTGATTCCTATGATAATGAAATTGATTATGAAATTAGTGATGAGTACTTAGATTTCGATGATAGTGATATTAATGTGGCTGAATTAAAGCCTGGGCCTCCTTACACTTGCAAATTGTTGAGGCCGTCGAATGGAAAAAATCCTATCGAACCAAAAAATGATAAGTTTGTTACGAAGACTTATACTTTCGACATTACTAAATGTGATGAAATTTTTGATTTATTGGTGACTGACGGCCAAATTATTGTGCCAAAAGATATGAAAATACCACCAATAGAACAAAGAAAGAAAAGAGGTTATTGTAAGTTTCATAACTATTTGGGACATAAAACTTATCAATGTGTTGTTTTCAGGGATTTGGTGCAAAAAGCGCTGAATGAAGGAAGCTGAAATATGCTGATAAGGCAAAGCCTCCAATGAAGGTAGATTCAGACCCCTTGCCACCTGCTGACGCTACCTATGTCGAAGTCTATGACTGCAACATGGTCGAAGTGATAGATGCTGCTGCTCCAATCAAGGCTGTGCCTGAAGAGGAGTATGAAAAGAGGGTGCGTGAGGTGTACCCCAATGCTGAGGAAGAACTGGTGGACTTCCTGAATAGGTGCAAGCTGAAGAATGCTGAAGTGATGCTTTGCCCTAGATGCAGTGCTGTGTGCGACAAAGAGGCCACTGCAGGCCTTCAAAATGTTGTACCTTATGCTGAAAACAAGAGAAAATGGCCAAAAGCTAGGCCAAATCAAAAAGCTTGGCCTTACAAAGGGGCCAATTGGGGAAAACCTATTACCAAAGGCCTTTCGATCCAGCAAAGGCTAGGCCCCCAAAACACTTTCAAACCATCTGGGAGAGCACCTGTTAACCAATGGGTGAGTGGACAGTACGTCACTTTCAATCGAAGGATGATGGAAAATGGAAGCTCTAGCAATGTTAACGTGAACATTGTAGCTGAACCCAAGGGTTCAAAAGTGGTAGCTGGAAAGGAAACAGTGAATGCTGCCACTGAAGTCAACAAATACTCTTATAGGAATAACTATAAGGGAAAAAATCCTATGACTCGCACTCAGTGGCGAAGGTTTCAGAGGAAACAAAAGTTGACAGCAAAAGAGGCTGAGGCTGGGGGCAAGGTTGTTGCAACCCAGAAAGCTGAAAAGGTTGAAATGGCCAAGAGGCCAGTAAAAGAGAGGCTTTCCATAATATTGGAAGAGCCAATAGCTGAAAATGCCCAAGGAGGGGCAGAAGATGAGGATGACATGGAGGATAATGATCTCCTGGATGAGGGGTCTGATTTCGACGTCATGGTCAATGTGGTGTCCATTCTGCCACTAGAATATGATGTGCCTACTGAAGTCAATGAGTTGGAAGAAGACTTCGAGGCCCTTAATTTGGCTGATCATAAGCCAATGTGTTACTATGTTATGCAAAATGGTTGTGTGGAAGAGCAAAAAGCTGTCTTCGAAAAGCCAGACCTGGGAATGCAGAACCACTTGAAGGCTTTGTTCATTAGGGCAAAAGTCAATAATGTGGGAATCAATAAAGTCTTAGTGGATGGAGGAGCTGTGGTGAATATCATGCCTCACTTTATGTTGAAGAAATTAGGTCTCTATGACACAGACCTTCATTCCCACAACGTGGTGCTGGCCAACTATGAAGGAAAAACTGGCCATTCCCTGGGGGCAGTGCAATTGGAAGTATGTGTTGGTAGCACAGTTCGAAAGACCTTGTTCATGGTCATAGCTGCCAAACCTAATTACAATCTGTTATTAGGCAGAGAATGGATACATGGTGTTGGAGCTGTTCCCTCAACCATGCACCAAAGATTAATCATCTGGAGAGAAGATGGTTTAGTCGAGAATGTGGAAGCAGATCAAAGTGCATATGTTTCAGAGACATGCACTGTGACTTTACAGAACTTTGACAAAAACCTGGCTTTGATTGCTCCTTGTGGTGAGCAAGATGCTGCCTTCGATCCAAATGAAGTGGTGTCAAAAAATGTATACCACTCAGTCAAGTTGCATCCAACCCATGACTTTTGTTGGGAAAGGGAAGACATAGAGAAACCCTTGTGTGAGGATGCATACCCACCAGTGTCTGGATGGGTCAACCATGATGAGTTTGATGATTGAGTCCCCAGCATGGGATCGGATTACGGCTTACGCAGCCGAAAATAGAATCAAAATGGCTCTTGAGGCCATTAATGTTCAAGAAGATATGGCTGTCGAGGCCAATGGTGACTTAAGAGACGAACTGGCCTTGGAGGCTAGTGAGGTAAATGACGGGAAAAAGCAAAGGTTGGATTGTATCTATGATGATGAGCCTTTGGGTTTTGAGAAAGATCCACATAGTTCGATTCAAAGAATGCAAGCCCAAGATCCTTTGCAGGAAGTTGATATTGGAGATGGCTCTGTTAAAAGGCCAACTTATATTAGTGCCAATATAGACCCAACCTTAAAGGAAAGAATGGTCGAGTTGCTTAAGAAATACAGAGACTGCTTTGCATGGGACTATAACGAAATGCCTGGGCTAAGCAGAAATCTTGTGGAGCATAGGCTACCCCTTCGACCAGACAAGAAACTTGTAAAGCAGCTTCCAAGGAGGTTTGCACCGGAAATCATGACAAAGATCAAAGCAGAAATTGAAAGGTTGCTCAAATGCAAGTTCATTCGAACAACCAGGTATGTGGAATGGTTAGCTAATATTGTTCCTGTTATTAAGAAAAATGGATCACTTAGGGTTTGTATAGACTTTAGAGATTTGAATAATGCTACACCTAAGGATGAATATTCCATGCCTGTAGCCGAAATGCTAGTTGACTCAGCAGCAGGGCATGAATATTTGAGTATGTTAGATGGCTATTCAGGTTATAATCAAATCTTTATTGACGAAGATGATGTGCCAAAAACCGCATTTCGTTGCCCTGGTGCTTTAGGCACCTATGAGTGGGTAGTGATGCCTTTTGGATTGAAAAATGCTGGAGCAACGTACCAAAGAGCCATGAACTTAATTTTTCATGATTTTATCGAAATATTTATGCAGGTTTATATTGATGATATTGTTGTGAAATCCTCCTCCCAGGATGAACATATCAAACATCTTAAAAAATCGTTCGAAATCCTCCTCCCAGGATGAACATATCGAACATCTTAAAGATTTCCTTGGCTTTGTTGTGCATAAAAAGGGCATAGAAATTAACCAAAACAAGACAAAGGCTATCATGGAGACAAAACCTCCAGGAACGAAGAAACAGCTTCAATCTTTGCTAGGAAAGATCAATTTCTTGAGAAGGTTTATATCAAACCTAAGTGGCAAAGCTCAACCTTTTTCTCCACTGCTGAGGCTCAAGAAAGGTGATGTATTTGAATGGGGAACGGAACAACAAAAGGCATTTGATGATATCAAGGCATACTTGTCGAAGCCTCCAACTTTAATGCCTCCTATTCGAAACAAAGCAATGAAGTTGTATGTCGCAGCATCAGATTCAACTATTGGAAGCATGCTTGCACAAGAGGATGAAAATGGCGTAGAAAAGGCTATTTACTATCTGAGTAGAATCTTGAATGATGCTGAGACTAGATATAGTCCAATTGAAAAACTTTGTCTATGTTTGTATTTCTCTTGTACCAAACTTAAGCAATATATCAAACCAGTTCATGTTTATGTTTATTCTCATTTTGACATCATTAAGCATATGTTATTAAAACCAATCTTGCATAGTCGAATTGGGAAGTGGGCTTTAGCTTTAACTGAATATTCATTGACTTACCAACCCCTGAGGGCTGTGAAAGGTCAAATAGTGGCTGACTTTCTTGTTGATCACTCAGTGGCTGAGATTCCAATAACATATGTAGAACATGAACCTTGGATGCTATACTTTGATGGCTCGAAGCACAAACATGGTACAGGAATTGGAATCTTAATCATTTCTCCTTTAAAGATTCCAACAAAGTTTAAGTACAAGATTAATGGAACATGCTCTAATAATGAAGCCGAGTACGAGGCTTTAATTGCAGGTCTAAAGATTCTTTTAGACTTGGGGGCAAAACATGTTAAAATCAGAGGAGACTCTGAGTTAGTGATAAAACAATTGGCAAAGGAATACAAATGCATTCAAGAACATTTGATGAAATACTTTGTCATTGCCTTCTCGTTACTAAAACGATTTGATTCATGTGACATTCAACACGTGCCTCGGATCGAGAACCAAGAAGCAAATGACTTAGCCCAAATTGCTTCTGGCTATAAAGTAACAGGGAAAAAATTAGATGAGATAGTTGAGATTAAAGAAAAACTAATCTCATGTGAGGTAATACCCCACCAGCTGGGGGCAAATGAACCAAGTGTCGAAATGGAGTCAGAAATGGCAGATGCACACTTTGACGAAGTGATGACTGAGGTCTTCGTGATTGACAATTTGGCTGACAATGATTGGAGACAACCCATTGTTAAATACATAGAAAATCCAACAGGTACAGCCGATAGGAAGGTTAAATATAGAGCCTTGAATTACACAATCATGGGAAATGAGCTATTTAAGAAGACTCCTGAAGGAGTTTTGTTGAAGTGCCTCAATGAAAATGAGGCGTATGTAGCGATTTCAAATGCCCATAGTGGGGCCTGTGGCGCCCATCAAGCAGGCCACAAAATGAAATGGCTTTTGTTTCGACAAGGTTTGTATTGGCCTTCCATGCTTAAAGATTGCATAGAATATGCGAAAGGCTGTCAAGAGTGTCAAAAACACGCAGGGATACAACACGTCCCTGCTAGTGAGTTGCATTCGATTATCAAACCTTAGCCTTTTAGAGGCTGGGCTTTAGATTTAATTGGTGAGATTAGGCCTGCGTCATCCAAGAACCAACGTTATATACTAGTTGGGATCGACTATTTTACCAAATGGATAGAGGCCGTTGCCCTAACAAACGTGGATCAGGAAACAGTGATCAATTTTATCCAAGACCATATTATTTATAGGTTTGGACTTCCTGAGACGATCACTACAGACCAAGGAACAGTGTTTGTTGGTCGAAAGATGCAAGATTTTGCTGAACAATTAGGTTTTAAACTGATGACCTCGACGCCTTATTATGCTCAAGCAAATGGCCAAGTTGAAGCGGCCAACAAGGTTATAATTAGTTTAATTAAGAAACACGTTGCTCAAAAAGCCAAAGAATTGGCATAAGACCTTGGACCAAGTCCTATGGGCATGTAGGAATTCTCCTAAAGAGTCAACAGGTTCGACACCTTTTCGACTAACATATGGTCACGATGCTGTGTTACCTGTTGAAATAATGATACAGTCAATTCGAGTGCAAAGGCAATGGGAACTACCTCCTGATCACTATGGGAACATAATGTTAGATGAATTAACAGACGTGGATGAGGAGAGGTTGCAGGCGTTAGATGCTTTGATTCGACAAAAGGAACGAATTGCTAGAGCATATAATAAAAGGGTTAAATCCAAACTCTTTGACGTAGGAGATTTAGTTTGGAAAGTTATCCTTCCCATGGACAGACGAGATCGAGTCTTTGGAAAGTGGTCACCCAATTGGGAAGGGCCATTTAAGATTTCTCAAGTTTTGTCAAATGGAGCTTATGAGATTGAAGAGTTAACTCTTGAGAAACGTTCAGTCAACATGAATGACAAATATTTAAAGAAATACAAGCCAATGTTGCAAGAAATAAGCATAAAAAATGAATAACGCAAGAATAAAATTTGCAAAAATGGTAAAAGGAAATGCCAAGAATCAATTTTTATTCATACAAAATCAACAATACAACCAATCATTCAAGAATGTTCAAGAAAGTACAAGAGTTGGTTGAATGTTGAAGGGTAACCACTTAAGGTTTACCCTGGGCTCGAGCTCCGTCATCCTTTGAATCAGAATTGGAAAGTTCTGAGATCTGAGAGTCTTCATCCTCAGAAGAAGGAGTCGGAGTTCCTGGGTATTCTTCGTCAGGCTCTAGGGTGCTGAGGAACTCAAGGTAATCTTCATCTTCATCATTTGAACTAGAGCTTGAAGAATCAGAAGAGAGAATGATGGTTTCTACTACCTTAGCTGGTGCCGGCCTAGGGCGAAGGATTCTAGTGCGTGGAGGTTTGGAAGCTGGAATCTTGATTCGTCCCCTTCCAAGAGGACGTGGCGTGCTTGAGCCCGGGGTAGAGGAAGGAAAATTTTTCTTGTTATCCATTCTTTGCTGAGGGGTGTTGATGCGTTAATTTGTGCAAAGTGATGAACAAAAGAGTTGCAAGGCGTGGGTATTTATAGAAGGATTAATACGCGTTAATGGCTAGGCAGTTACAACTAACCATGGTCAGTTTACATAGGGAAATGCCATGGCATTAATGCCCAAAGCCGTGTAGTTAATTATGTTGACTGCTTTGGAAACATGTTCGCTTCATTCCTTACAAAATGCCATTAATAAGGCTTGGGATAATGACCCAAAAGAAGGAAAGCAAACAACAACAAAGGAATAAAATACTCAGCCAATATATGAACATGCAGCATTAAAAAGCCAAAAAGGGCATACATTCAAAAGGCATGTACGAAATTGTTCGACAGTTGCTAGTGTTAAAAGATTTACAATTACGACATCCAAAAGAGAATAAAAACTTAAGACTAAAAGGAAAATTTACAAAGTCAAGGTTGTTGCTGGGATGTTGAAGGAGGCTTTCGATTGGCCGCTTGGAATTGGTAATACTGAGTTCGAATGGACACCAGTTTACGTTGTAGCATTTCTTTATCACTAGCAAGATGTTCAACCCGCTTCTGGACAGCTAGACCATCACTGTAGTGTTGGATGCCTTCACGTGCCAGCTCATCCAGCTTGACCTTTTGTGCTTCGATAGCTACTGCAGCTAGCTTTTCCATCTTAGCCTCTTCCTGTCGAACCTTTTCCTTTAACGCTTCGATTTCAGATTGCCATTGAGCAATATTGTTCTCACAAGCCACAAGTTGCTCGAGAGCTTCATCAGAGGCAGCTTTGATAGTTGTGACCTCTGCATTACAATTATTAGCTTGCTCGAAATGGTGTTGCTGGGTTGCAAGCAGAGATGTCAGAAGGCTGCTAGTCCTGGTTAGGAGCTGAGATTGACTAACGAACTGTTCTAAAAAGGTTTCAGCCTGAGTCACTAGAAGGAACATTGCTTCGTCAGTCCTTGGGTTCTGCAGCTTGCGAAAAAGGGCTTTGATGTTGTAATAGATAGAAGAGTCACTCTCAAGTAGGCCCATCATATCCCCATTAAGAATTTCTCGCCTAAATCTGATTTCATGCTCAAACTATTCTTGCTCAAGTACATCCTCCTTACCCTCTGTGTCCTCAACAGCGGAGCTAGAGGCGCCATGACTTGATAAAAGCTTGTTGAGTGCATCTACTGGAGTTAAATCTTTTAACTCTTTGGCAAGTTCAGCTGGCAAGACAACAGTAGGAAGTGGCTTCGTCACAGAAGTTCCCTCTTCACCAAGTGAATCACCAATGTAGGAGTTCCCATCATCAGAGTCGAAGGTGTCAGCACTGGGTGAACTAGACTCATGGTTTGACCCACTTGGTTGTGGTTGATTGGTAGTGGAGTGTTCGCCATCAATTGTTGGCCTCTGTTCAGTGTTAGCAGCAGGGTCAGCTTGAAAGTTGGTCGGAGGATCATTATCAGTCAATACTTGGGCAGGGTTTGCCAAAGGATTCTGTTGCGGTAGGCCTTGATCAAGTTGGTCTTCGTCATTGTTAGGCTTAAGGGTATCATCTTCGAAAGCGCGGTGAGGCGAGCCAGGAGCTTTGGGTGGTGATGAGGTTTCAGTAAGGATGGCCGTTTCGACAGGCTGAGGAGATGAAGATTTTTCTGCTACATCTTCAGGATGTGTACCACTTGGTCCTTCGACCACCCCTTCAGTCGCTTTGCTAGGAGCAGGCTCATCTTGAGGAATAACCTGAGCAGAATTTTGTGGCTGAAACAAATGAAACCATGAAAGAATGAGTAACACAGTCAAGAGCTGAAGAAGTAACAAGAAGTAAGAATGGCCTACTTGGGCTTGAGGGGTAGCAGAAGCCTCGACAACAGTAGCTGCAGCAGGAGATTTTTTCTGCTTCTTTTTCTTCTTCTTCTTCCTCTCCGATTGCTCTAAAGGAGGGTCCTCAGGTGATGCTAGAGTATCAGGTTGTGCCTCAACCTCAAAGGACTTGCGCTCAGGAGTACCTTCTTGGTTGGGTTGGTGTTCTTTCTTCTTCTTCTTCTTTTTCTTTTTCTCATCAGTAATGGGTTCAGCATTATGAGGGAGATCTTGAGTGGTGGCAACGTTAGTCTGCTCAGGGATGGTCGAGAGAACAGGAATATCCTACAGGCCACAGTTCAGTAAGTTCGCATTTAAGACAAAAGAAAGAGAAGTCTTTAGCTAAATGGATACCTTATCTGGAGCACTCGAACAAGTGGCTGGAATAGGCCTTTGTTTCTTCGAAACAGAAGGGGTTTCAGTTGAATGAGGCCTTTTGCGTGAAGTGAAGGTGTGAAAACACAAGAAGGGGGGGGGGGGGGTTGAATTGTGTTTTAGCAAAGTTAAAACTTTTTCAAGTTCTTAACTCAACTACGTTAGCAGCGGATAAATAACACAAATAATAACACAAGAGAGAGAGAAAGATCACACAAGCAATTTATACTGGTTCCTCTCACAAAACGAGAGTAGTCCAGTCCCCTTGCACTTCCAAGGGATTTCACTATAATCACACAAGATTACACCTGCTCAAGCACACAAGCAAGAGACTTCTCAACAGTGCTCAAGCACACAAGCTTAAGACTTCACACTTAAGCACACAAGCTTAAGTTTCCTCAAGTAATAGTAAAGTATATGAAAATATACAAATGCTCTTAACAGAACCTAACGAGAGCCAATACAAAGAGTACAGAGTATTAGACTAAAGTGCAAAAACACTTAACAGAGGTTCAGAGCTTGTATATCACAGAGTTCAGAGTTTGTTCAGCGCGAGTTCAATTCTTGATAAAGTTATTGTTAATGTTATAGCTGATTCTTCTAGTATATATACCACTAGAAAAGAGTCGTTGCAAAAAGAACCGTTGGAGTTGATAATCTTTTGTCTTCAAGCAGTCTGTCTTGATGCAGTTTGGTTGTATCCAAAACTAAGAAAGAGTTTCAGGTACTTTGACTACTGCAGAGTGGACTTTCCTTATTCAGCTAACAAAACTGAAAACCCACGTTCTCAAGTTAGGACAGACAAACAGAGGGTAGCTGAACTGATCAGGCTTGAAAGGTCCTTTTCTTCATTGGTAGAAGAGTTGACTTGAAAAGGGAATCTTTACGGATATCAAAAAGATCTTCAGAAGTTGATGACGCTTTAGTCACTCAAGAAGTTCTGAAGTCTTCATCCTCTGAAGGTTGTAACTTCTGAAGTCCAACATCTTCTGAGCGCTTGTGAACTTCTGAATTCACATCCTCAGAGCTTCACTCAGAGCTTATTTGATGCTTATATCTGCACACTTAAAATAAATTTTTAGTCCTTCCAATTGTTTATTAATACTTTGTTATCATCAAAACCTTTATATATTTAGGGGCTAATATTTTAAATCAATTTTGTTCCAACAATCTCCCCCTTTTTGATGATGACAAACACAAGTATTAATTGACAATTGTTGTTAAATTAACTTATCATGTTTCTCTTAGGTTTGTGAGGTTTGCAAGCTCCCCCTAAGATTGATATTCCTTAAAGCCAAAACTTTTAGGTTATATCCATGATATTTTAATTTAGTATAAGATTAAGATAATTTGAAATAAAACAAGTTTCATATCTTTCTTCAGAGTGAGAGGTTTGCAAGCTCTCCCCCTAAGTCTCATAAGGCTAAGTTAAAATTGCACTCTTAACTTATCCTTACTTATGAAATTTATTTTAGTTTCAACTAACTTAGTCTCCGCATTGAAATACGTAAAACAACTTAAAAGTAACAACTTTTAATTTAACGGATAAAAGCGAGATAAAAGGCGTGGTTTCAGTTTTGGAACTTATCACTTTATTAATTAATGCGTAACTACTCCCCCTTTTGTCATTATCAAAAAGTAAAAAAAATTTATATAACCAAGACAGTCAAAGAAGAAGAGTGGTTGTTACAAAGGTGAATTAATTTCAAAAACAAAAATCAACGCGCTCAAAGGTGTATAAAAGGTGAACGAGTTAACATGCCTTCTTCACGTAAAAACACGAATAAACAAGTGAAACAAGAGAGATTAGGAATAATGAAAAGATTTAGTTTACGCATCGCAGAGTTTAAGAGAAAGAAAGACGAAGAGAAACGCGAAAACAATGAGAAGAATAAAGAAGACAACAAGAAACCACAAGATGCTGAGATAATAATCATCTCATCAGATTCTGAAGCTGAAGAGAATGAAGATGATGCTGACTATGTTGAGTTCTTGGCTAGCTATGTTCTAGAAGAGGAACAAGAAGAAGAAGAAGAAGAGCAAAACCCAGATCCCATAGAAATTTCATCAGATGATGCTGAGGAGAAATCAGAGATTTCTTCTGAGTTTTATCCATCTGATTAGGATTAGGTTGTCTTTTTCTTTTTCTTTTTACCAATGTACTCAACATTGTTAGAGCATTAATAAAAAAATTTCGTTTAAAAGCATCTTGTGTTCTTATGTTCTTAAAAAAAAATTAACCCAAACAGAACAAACAAAAATATAATAAACCACATAATTAAGAAAAACAGAATAACTGAAGATAAAATTGTTCAGAAGATGAGCAAGAAAAATAAAAAGAAAGCTTAAGACAAGTGCATAGAATCCTAGGGTTTCTTAAGAAAGGCTAAGAGCTGGTCAAATTTGTCATTCAGAGACCCCACGTTGGAAACGAGACCATCCACTTTGGATTCCAAATTGAGGTGAGCTGTCCTTTGCCTTTCCAAACCTTCTTGTTGCTCCCTCAGAGCTTCTTGAAAGATCTGCAGCTGATCAGCAACAACAGGAGCTTGATCTTGAACCACAGGTGCTTGTTCTTCAACCAAAGGCGCCTTGCCTTTATCAGAGGGTTCACCTTCCTCTGGATAGTCAATCATCAGCACATCTTCTTGATTCTGAAAAGCAATCACATCATCCTCTGAAATGTCCTCTGGTTGCAACTCATTTGCCAACTGGGCAACTCTTACAGCAGCTTCTTCTAACCTTTCAGACTCAGACCTCTGAGCATCAAGACTTTGAAACAGCTTGGATTCTACCCAGATGACTTTGAAAGCGTTCAGACAATGTTCAGCAGCAGCAAGTGCTTCCAGCTTAGCACGTTCAGACTTAGCATGATTGAAAGTTGTAATCCTCTTCAACTCAGCCCTAGCCAGACTTTTCCTCATGAAGCTTATTACATCCAGATCCCTCTTACCAACAATAGCCTTAATCTCTTCAGCAGCATCATCCAAAGCATTGCAAATCCTTGCCTTAATGCTTGACACTTCTAGGTCCACATCAGAAGGACATACTAAGAACCTGTCCTTTAACTTAGATAATCTAAGTAAGTCATCATGAAACTGAGTGGATAGATTACTAAAAGGGTTAGATGATGAGGATGAAGGATTGGGAATGGTAGAGAGATTAGGTGTCTCAGTAGCAGGGTTGTCAATAATAACAACTTCTGCCTCTGAAGGCTTGGGGGCACAAGTATGAATACGCTCAGGAGAAGCATATTCAGCACTTGGGTCAGGATTAGTTTCAGGAATTGGATTATCTGTTGGTTCAGGATTGTGATGATGTGGGGATGCAGGTTCAGATGATTGAATTGGAGATGGTTCAGGAGATTTATGTGGAGAGGGTTGTTTGATGGGAGATGTTGGTTCAGCATTTGGAATATCTGGCTGAGGTTCAGATGATGGAATGTCAGGTGATAGTTGTGGTTGAGTTTGAGGTAAAGGTGATTTAGGTTTAGAGGGTGATGAAGATTTCTGGGTGAAGGTTTGATTATTGAGAGGGTCTGGACTAAGATGTTTTTCTAGTTCAGAAAGTGGGTTATCAGAAGGTGAAATGTTTGTGGATTCAGGAAGTATAGTCCTAAGTGGTTTTGTAAAACCTATTCCAATTTCAGCTTCATTAAAGATGAACTTAGTAGATTTACCTTTAGGATCAGGGACACGTTTCTGACGCAGCCTAGTATTGAGAGTTTCTTCATCAGACTCAGTTTCTGATTCAGAGGATTCACTTTCTTCACTTTCTTCTTCATCATCAACAATGATAGGCTCCTTTGATGATGTTGCAGCAGCTTTTCCAGTCAGAGCTTCATGTTTCCTCTTAGTTCTTTGCTCAGCAACAGCTTCTTCTACCTTAACTTTCTTCTGAGCCAGAAGATCTGGTTTGTCTTGTTCAGCTTTCCTCTTAGGTTTCCGTTTTGGATTATACATGTTTACAGGAGCTGGAGGGACCATACTCCTATCAACAACAAAACCTTCTTTTCTGAGCACTTCTAAGTAGTCCTGAATCACATGCTCAGCATCAGCTTCAGATATAACTGGGTAGCCTTCTATGTACAGACGATCTTCAAGCCTAACAGAGAATTCTTGTGGAGGAGCAACAGGCTTAGATGCAATCAAACGCATCTTGGACAGGAAACTAGCATTCAGAATCTCTGGATAAAACTTCTTCTGAACCAGTTCTGGGTGAAATTTCTGCAAGTTCTGAACCACGTCACCTTGATATAGAAGATCTGACAACAACCTGGGATAAACTATAGTAGTTTTCCTCTGAGACTTACTTGCAAAAATTGCTTCACAAATCCGTTCAAAAAAGTAATCTCCAAGATTAACTCTCTTCCTTGTCAGAAGGAAATATAACAAATGACGATGCGTCCAGGAGATTGTATCAGTCCCTCCAACTCTTGGACTGATAGAAGCAAGGATTATCTTGAACAAAACTCTGCACTCGTCAGTCAATCCTTTGACTTTCCCTTTCAGCTTGAAGTCAGTGCAGATGAGATGCAGAAGATCATCTCTATATCTGGTATCCTTTTCAAAAGCATCTAACTCTATCCCAGAGTTAGGTAGACCAAGAAGAGCATTGAAATGAATTGGTGAGAAAGCCATATTCATCCCACAGATGTTAGACCTAATCTGAACACCTGTAAATTCCAGCAAGCCCATTTCCTTCCTAGTTCTACCCTTCAGACTAGGATTCCTCTCAATAGCAGCAATCTCTTCCTTCTTTGCTTCATGTTTATCAAACACTCTTGCTTTCATCCAAAATTTCTTAAGCAAGTCTGGGTAGATAGGACCGTTAAGCATGTCGAAGTACTTATCCCATCTTTGTGATGTAAAGTACTGCTTAACTGCAAAGCCGTTTGCAGAAAGACTATCAAAATCCACAATCTTCTCAGACAGAAACGTGAGTTCATATTCTGGAAATTCCATCTCGTTCCCAACAATCTGAAGGTTCTTGAACATAAACGGTGGAATCTTTGTTGAAGAAGATGACGAAGTTCCGGCCATTGTTGGAGATTAGGGTAGGGTTTGGAAAACTAACGAGAGAGAAAGAAAGTGTGTTGGAGGTTTAGAGAGAATATGAAAGTGTAGGTTGTGAAAGTGAATAGTGTGCAAGTGTATTGTGTAAGTTTATTTAAATGAATACAGTTAACATGAAAATAGCAAATTTGGGAAGTTACGCTAATTGACAGAAAGTTGAATACCAAAAATCATCATTAACCACCCACTACCTGACACACGTAGACCACGTGCAGAAATTTACTCGGTAACTGCTATTTTAATGGACAACTATTCAGTAGTGAATGCTAAACGTTTCCCACTTAAATAGTTCAGAGCCTCTGAGATATTTAAAATTCTCTATCAGAGTTAAGTACTTCAGAGCTTGTGTTTCAGATGTTCTGAATCATAAGTTCTGATATACATAACCTCTTACACTTTAATTGCCAAAAATAATTTTTCATTCAGAGATTGAAAACATGTTCAGATGTTTCTTTATAAAATCAAATCTTTCAACAGATAAAGCTTTAGTAAATATATCAGCCCATTGATTTTCAGTATCAACAAACTTAATATCTATAATGCCTCTCTGAACATAATCTCTGATAAAATGGTGTTTAATTTCAATATGTTTGGCTCTAGAGTGTAGAATAGGATTTTTAGATAAATGAATGGCTGCAGTATTATCACAATATAAAGGAATATTGTTACTGCTTACCTGATAATCTTCTAACTGATATTTTAGCCAGAGTAGTTGTGTGCAACACTTAGCTGCTGAAATGTATTCTGCTTCTGCTGTAGACAAAGCTATAGTAGTTTGTCTCTTACTAGCCCAGGAGATAAGGTTTTCACCAACAAATTGACAATTGCCACTTGTGGATTTTCTTTCAATTTTATCTCCAGCATAGTCAGCATCACAGAATCCATTTAGCACATAATCGTTGGATTTCTTATAGAGAAGTCCAAGATTAGTTGTTCCTTTCAGATACCTAAAGATTCTCTTTACAGCAGTAAGATGAGATTCTCTGGGATCTGACTGGAATCTTGCACATAAGCAAACACTGAATAAAATATCTGGTCTAGAGGCTGTCAGATAGAGTAAGGAACCAATCATACCTCTGTAGACCTTTTGATCTACCTTTCCTTCATCATCTGACTTGCTCATGTTGGTAGTTGGATGCATAGGAGTGTTCATTATCTTGCAGTCATCTAGATTGAATTTCTTCAGAAGTTCTTTAGTGTATTTTGATTGATGAACATAAGTTCCTTCCTTCTTCTGATTGATTTGAATTCCAAGAAAGAACTTCAACTCTCCCATCATGCTCATTTCAAATTCATCCTGCATTATCTTAGAAAAATTCTTGCACAAAGCAGCATTAGTTGAACCAAAAATAATATCATCAACATAAATTTGAATGATTAAAATGTCTTCTTTGGTTGTTTTTCTAAAGAGTGTACAATCAACCTTTCCTTTCTCAAAGCCCTTTTCAAGAAGAAAATTACCGAGTCTATCATACCAAGCTCTTGGAGCTTGTTTCAGACCATACAGTGATTTCTTTAGTTTAAAAACATGTTCTGGGTTTGAGACATCTTCAAAACCAGGAGGTTGCTTAACATATACTTCTTCAGAAATGAAACCATTTAAGAAGGCACTCTTAACATCCATCTGATATAAGGTTATTCCATGATTAACAGCATAAGATAGAAGTAACCTGATTGCTTCAAGTCTAGCAACTGGTGCAAAGGTTTCAGTATAGTCAATCCCCTCTTGTTGACTATAACCTTGTGCAACCAATCTAGCCTTGTTTCTTACCACTTCACCTTGTTCATTCAGCTTGTTTCTGAATACCCATTTTGTTCCAATAATGTTCTTGTGTGAAGGTTTAGGTACTAGAGTCCATACATCATTCCTTTGAAATTGATTCAGCTCTTCTTGCATTGCTACAATCCAAGCATCATCCTTCAGAGCTTCATCAATCTTTGAAGGTTCCATCATTGAGATAAGACCAACTAATGATTCCTCATTTCTCAGTTGAGATCTTGTCTTTCTTGGACTATCCTTGTTGCCTAATATCAGTTCCTCTGGATGTGATGATTTGTATTTGAAGGTATTTCTTGGGGGCTCATCATCTTCAGACTCATCAACATCAGGTTCAGCAGTTGCTTCAGTTCTTTGTTGTTCAAAGTCTGTAGGAACTATTGTGTTTAGAGGTTCTTCAGAGAATGGATGTTCTGAGTAGTTTGGAATATCTGAATATTGATCCTCTGATACCTGAAATCTTGACAAACCTTCCACAAGCTCTGACACTTGGTCAGGCTCTTTGTCATCAAATTTGACATGCATAGTTTCTTCCACAGTATGTGTTTCAGAAATATACAGTCTGTATGCTTTTGAGCGTTCAGAATATCCTATAAAGACACCCTTATAACCTCTAGCATCAAATTTCTTTAGATGGACTTTGTTGTTTAAGATATAACATGTACATCCAAACTGATGAAAATAAGAAATATCAGGCTTTCTTCCTTTGAACAATTCATAAGCAGTTTTGTTCAGTTTAGATCTGATATAGATTCTATTCTGAACATAACATGCTGTGTTTACAGCTTCTGCCCATAAAAACTTTGCTACATTTGTTTCATGCATCATGGTTCTGGCCATTTCTTGCAGAGTTCTATTCTTCCTTTCTACAACCCCATTTTGTTGAGGAGTTCTAGGAGAAGAGAATTCATGCAGAATGCCATATTTTTCACAAAAGTTTTCAAAAGGTTCATTTTCAAATTCTCCACCATGATCACTCCTAACTTTTAAAATAGTGTAGCCTTTTTCATTTTGAATTTGTTTGCAGAAGATGCTAAACTCATCATAAGCTTCATCTTTTGTTCTTAGGAATTTTACCCAAGTCCATCTACTGTAATCATCAACAATCACTAATCCATACTTCTTTCCATTGATAGAGGCAGTGTGAACTGGCCCAAAAAGATCAATGTGATGAAGTTCCAATGGTCTTGAGGTAGAGACAATGTTCTTAGGTTTAAAAGATGATTTTGTAATTTTTCCTTTTTGACATGAACCACAAAGTGTGTTTGAGTGATATTTGATTTTAGGTAAACCTCTGACAAGGTCAAGCTTGCTAAGCTTAGAGATTAATCTCCAGTTAGCATGGCCTAACCTCTTATGCCAGATCCATTTTTCCTCACTCAAGGTCAAAAGACACATCACTTTTTGTTCATTCAAATCAGAAAGATTAATTTTATAAACATTGTTCTTTCTCAGACCTTTGAATATAATGGAGTTATCAGATTGTTTAGATACAGTACATGATTCCTTATTAAAGACAACTACATAACCATTGTCACAAAATTGACTTATGCTCAATAGGTTATGTTTGAGTCCATCTACTAACCAAACATCATTAATAGATAGGGAAGAATTACCTACTGTACCTGTACCTATTATCTTTCCTTTTTGATTGCCTCCAAAGCCAACAGATCCTCCTTCTTTCATAGTCTGCTTAGAAAATAGTTGTTTGTCACCAGTCATATGCCTTGAACATCCACTATCCAGATACCATGAGTGTTTCATGATATTTCTTTGAGTGGCAGGCTGTATGAGAAACAACTTTAATCATTGCGATAGAACTCTTCATCAAGGTTAATGATAAAGTCATCCCAGTATTCTTCCTCTTCATTTATCAAGTTCTGATTGTTAACTTGAGAACTTGTCAGCCATTGGTCTAGGACATAAGCCCTTCTTCCTTTGCATAGGACTTGTTTCCATACTCTAGGTAGGACATATCCTTTCCTAGTTGGTAAATCTGAATGATACATTATTTCAGCTTTTGGTACCCATCTTCTGGGTCCACGCTTGTTAGTCCACAAATGCTTACTGTGTTGTTGAGTGTGAGAGAAGGATTTTGGTTTGGAATAATAACTCTTTTGAAAATGTTTCTTAGTATGAGTTTTGTTATTATTCCAGGACTTGGATTGTTTATGATTCCAGAATTTGTATTTATCACCAGTCCATTGATTTGACTGGTTATATTTACTGACTTTAGAATCATAAATAACCTTAGTCCTATGTTGCCTCTGAGGTTTGAGGTTTAACTTTCTTTTAAAAACTTCTGAGCCTTTAGGTTGACTTTTCTCAGGAACTAGAATTCCTCTGATTCCAGAAGTTGAAGCCTCAGATTTTGAAGCTTTCAGAACATCTGAACTACTATTATCAGATTCTGAATAGCTTTTATCTTCTGAGCTTTTCTTCCCAGATCCTGAGGAACTTGGTTCCTCTGAGTTGTCATTTCCCAAATCTCTCAGATTATTATCCTCATTTTCCAGAGTACCAAATTTCTTTCCTTCTTCACTCTGAGGTACAACATAGTAAACCCAAATTTTCCAACCTTTTTGGCAGAGGTCTTCAGCTTTGAATATGTTCTACCATATTCATAGCCAAGTCCCTCTCCTCTATGTCTCATGACATTATAAACAAGATTAGCAGCTTTGCTCTTACCAAGGTTGAGATGCACAAACTGTTGAAGAGCTATTTCCTGCTCATCAATAGGTTTGTGACAAACAGCACAACCCTTTTCAAAGTCATTTACTCTATTCAGAGTTTCTTGATATAGACCTTGAAAATGTTCTGCTTGTTCAGTCAGAGTGTTAAGCTTTTCTTGTAAAACTTTTTGTTTACTTAACACTCTGAGATGTTTCTCAATGACCTTGTTAAGTGCAGTTATAAGTTGAGATTTAGAGCAGTCAGAAAATACCTCATCAGTTACTTCAGAATCTGCACCTGAGTCAGTTGAAGCCATCAGGGCTAGATTTGCCTCTTCTTCTTCCTCAACTTCTTCCTCAGATGATAGCTCTTCAAAGGTAGCCATCAGACTCTTCCTCAATTTACTCTTGAATTGTTGCTTCTTTGAGCTGTATCTTTTGCTTTTGTCTTTAGCAGACATTTCTGGACAATCAGCAATAAAGTGTCCTGGCTTCTTACAGTTGAAGCAGTTCTTCTGATCATCCTTTTTGCTGACAAAATTTCTGGAGCTGTTACCTCTGAAATTTCTTTTGTTAAATCTGTTCCATTGCTGAAACTTGGTGAATAAAGCAAACTCATCCTCATTCATCTCATCCTCTTGACCATCAGCAGAAGATTCTTCTTCAATATCAAGAAGCTGAGTCTTAAGAGCCTTAGAAGTAGTCCTAGTTGACTGTAAAGCCACTGACTTGGACTTCTTCTTAGTTTCTGAGTCAGCATCCAGAACCATCTCATGGCTTCTGAGATTACTTATCAGAGCTTCAAGACTCAGAGTCTTGAGATTTTGAGCTTCCTCTATTGCAGTGACCTTGGGTCTCCAAGCAATAGGAAGACTTCTCAGAATCTTCTGAACATGGTCATAGGTGGAATAACTTCTCTTAAGAGCTTTAAGACCAGATACAAGGATTTGAAACCTTGTAAACATAGTTTCAATGTTTTCATCTTGTTGCATAGTGAATAGTTCATATTGCCTTATCAAAAGACTAGCTTTAGCCTCTTGAACCTTTTCATTACCATCATAGGTAGCACACATAGAATCAAAGATAGATTTAGCAGTAGACTTGTTCTCTATTCTGACATAATCCTCATGTCTAATAGCACCAACAACAATGTCCTTTACTCTATGATGTTTAGTGTAGGTTTTTAAGTTAGCTGGTGTGAGTAACTTTCTATGCTCAATGGACAACCTTCCATGTTCATTTAAGTTTTCAAAAGTTACTCCCAACTCAACCAAATCCCACAACTCATGATCAATAGCAGTAATATTGCTATACAGTCTCTCTTTCCACCACTCAAATAATGAAGCATCACCATTGAATATAGGGGCTTTCCTGTTGCCACTATGTTCATGTGATTCATTACTTAAGTAGTCAAAACCAAAAGCATTTCTAGGACCACCACCAGCACCACTGGCCTCACCGGCTTCACCGGTTGTTCTAGTACTACTATCATCTCCTCCAGACATAGTGTTCTCACAAGATCTTTACTGTCTCACTGTTAAGTGAAAGTAACAGACCAGGAGCTCTGATGCCAATTGAAGGTGTGAAAACACAAGAAGGGGGGGGGGGTTGAATTGTGTTTTAGCAAAGTTAAAACTTTTTCAAGTTCTTAACTCAACTACGTTAGCAGCGGATAAATAACACAAATAATAACACAAGAGAGAGAGAAAGATCACACAAGCAATTTATACTGGTTCCTCTCACAAAACGAGAGTAGTCCAGTCCCCTTGCACTTCCAAGGGATTTCACTATAATCACACAAGATTACACTTGCTCAAGCACACAAGCAAGAGACTTCTCAACAGTGCTCAAGCACACAAGCTTAAGACTTCACACTTAAGCACACAAGCTTAAGTTTCCTCAAGTAATAGTAAAGTATATGAAAATATACAAATGCTCTTAACAGAACCTAACGACACTAGTGCAGAAAGGGGATTCCACTACCGGCCAAATAGGGATTCCACTACTGGCCGCGGCCGGTAGTAAATACACTCGTCGTTGTAAGTCAATACTTTCCACGACGGGTCTTTTTATACCCGTCGTGGTATGTCAGGTTTCTACTGTATTATTAATTAAATTTATGAGGATTCCACTACGGGTATTTACAAATACCCGTAGTGGTATGTATGAGATTCCACTACGGGTATTTTCAATATCCGTAGTGGTATGTATAGTTTTCATTTTTTTTTTTATAGTCTGGGATTCCACTACCGGTATTTGTAAATACCGGTAGTGGTATGTGTGGTTTTAATTTTTTTTTTTTAGAATTGAGGATTCCACTACTGGTATTAACAAATACCCGTAGTGGTATGTATTGTTTCCAGTTTTTTTTTTTTAGAATCTGGGATACCACTACGGGTATTTAACAAATACCCGTAGTGGTATGTATTGTTTCCAGTTTTTTTTTTTTAGAATCTGGGATACCACTACGGGTATTTAACAAATACCCGTAGTGGTATGTATTGTTTCCAGTTTTTTTTTTTTAGAATCTGGGATACCACTACGGGTATTTACAAATACCCGTAGTGGTATGTGTGGTTTTCATTTTTTTTTTTTTAGAGTCTGGGATTCCACTACCGGTATTTGTAAATACCGGTAGTGGTATGTGTGGTTTTAATTTTTTTTTTTTAGAATTGAGGATACCACTACGGGTATTTACAAATACCCGTAGTGGTATGTATGGTTTTCACTACTGATTGTTATAAATATCAGTAGTGGTATGTTAGTTTTTTTTTTTTGTTTTTTTGTTTTTTTTTGTTTTTTTTAATTCCTGTGCCTGCATATTAATATATGGCGCCCTTCCGGCGCATAAATTATACGTTCTTTTAGTAGGTAATAACGCAAAAGAAAATTGTCATAATTTCGAATATTATTTTCCACAATTCATTGTCAATTCCTAACAAGTTACACATTCAATACATTAAAATCACAAAACTTAACATTATCACTAATTATATCTATTCTAATTCCAAGCATACAGCCCCCTAATATACACAAAAATCAAAACTAGCTCTATCCAATTCCAAAACAGCAACTCAAACTACCAATTCCATGACAGTCCAAAACAGCAAGTCCAAAACAGTTGCATATAGCAGAATTTTTACATAGTAATTTGAATTGCATCTAAGTTTATAGCTTCTATATATGTTTTGAAATAGAATCGGTACCTGTAGATGAGACCGTGATTGAACCTTCTAACTTCAAACAAAGAGGACAACACCAAAAAACAGCAACACCAGCCCCTAAACAGCAGCAGTCAACACGTAGGAGCAGCAACCACCGCCTAACACAGAAAACAGCTCCACCCCTGCAAAGCACAAGCATTGAAACCCTCAATTCATACATGATCTAAGAAAAGCATCAACCCTCAATTCATACATGATCTGGGTTGTTTTTGTACCAGAACTACATGATAACTGCTGACAGAAAAACAATTGAAAAAATAAAAAGGATTGTTATTGCTCAAACAAAAACTCTTTAAAATAGAATTAGACTAGACAAACTCCTACTCAGTGGGCTCAAGCAAACCAAATAAATACAATATTCTCTACATATAACTGCGGAAACTAATCTCTCGAAATAATGCTGAACATGTATGGAATTATGGACCAAACAGTTAGAAGATTCAATTCAAATTCTACCTACACGCCGATAGAATCAATTATGTATTAATTCTACCTAAATATAAGTCAATTATTCAACCAATAAATACCAAAAGCAGACTATTATGTGTTAAAGTGAAAAGTAACTTTACTTAAGATCACCTTTGAATTCAACTAGTGGAAGAAAAAAACACAAAACCCTCCCAAAATTGGGTCACTATCAGTAACACATAGCATCAGGAAAAAAAAACACTAACCATTTTCTTTGTCACATAACAAACATTAACATAGAAAGACCAGAAGGAAAATTATCCTTAACTTTCTTCTAATCACATGTTGTCTATTTTCTGTTTCTGCTTAATACTTTTCACTTCTTTTAACCATTGTTTAGCTAGAGATACCATAACCATAAACAACTTACTAAGAGATGAAGAACAGGAACCCAAAACACATGAAAACGAATATCCAATTTAAAACCTTCACAATTTAAAACGTGAACTTAGAATATCCAATCTTCATTCAATGCTACCAAAATGTACTGAATGAGAAAAATGCGTGTTTTTCTTACCAGCAATTAACCATAAACAGAAAAAGAATGAAAACGAATACGAATGAAAACGAATACGAATGAAAACAAGATCAACCATAAACAGAAAACGAATGAAAACGAAAACGAATGAAATTTGGGGGAAGTTTGATTTATTCATACCTTTACCGAATGAAAACGAAGAGATTTGGAGGCGATTAAGCGTTTGCAGGTTCGTCGTTCCGTCTAGGGTTTGGAGAATGAAACCGCGAATGAAATTGGGACGATTGGAGATTGGAGAGATTGGAGAATGATTGGAGAACGATTGGAGAGTGTTTGATTTGAAGAAATTGGGACGATTTGAGGAACAAATTAGGGAGAACTAGAATTGGGACGATTGGATTGGAGAGTGTGTTCTTCTTCGCGTTTGCAGAATGAGGGAAATTGGGAAGAATGAAAAATATAATTAACACTATTAGGATTCCACTACCGGTGATAAGCTAGATCGGTAGTGGAAAGTGGGAATATGAAAAAACTAATAACACTATTAGGATTCCACTACCGGTGAATCCTAGATCGGTAGTGGAAGATAATTAAAACAATTTTGCACGTAATTACGACATTGCCACCGTGTCTACTTTCCACTACGGATTTAGCAAAGCCGGTAGTGAAATCCCTTGTCTCTGAACTTTCCACTACCGTTTTCAAAATATCAGTAGTGGAATCCTTTGGTCAAATGTATTTCACTACTGGTATTCACATACCGGTAGTGGTATCTCCAAACCAAAAGTCATTTTTCTACTAGTGCGAGAGCCAATACAAAGAGTACAGAGTATTAGACTAAAGTGCAAAAACACTTAACAGAGGTTCAGAGCTTGTATATCACAGAGTTCAGAGTTTGTTCAGCGCGAGTTCAATTCTTGATAAAGTTATTGTTAATGTTATAGCTGATTCTTCTAGTATATATACCACTAGAAAAGAGTCGTTGCAAAAAGAACCGTTGGAGTTGATAATCTTTTGTCTTCAAGCAGTCTGTCTTGATGCAGTTTGGTTGTATCCAAAACTAAGAAAGAGTTTCAGGTACTTTGACTACTGCAGAGTGGACTTTCCTTATTCAGCTAACAAAACTGAAAACCCACGTTCTCAAGTTAGGACAGACAAACAGAGGGTAGCTGAACTGATCAGGCTTGAAAGGTCCTTTTCTTCATTGGTAGAAGAGTTGACTTGAAAAGGGAATCTTTACGGATATCAAAAAGATCTTCAGAAGTTGATGACGCTTTAGTCACTCAAGAAGTTCTGAAGTCTTCATCCTCTGAAGGTTGTAACTTCTGAAGTCCAACATCTTCTGAGCGCTTGTGAACTTCTGAATTCACATCCTCTGAGCTTCACTCAGAGCTTATTTGATGCTTATATCTGCACACTTAAAATAAATTTTTAGTCCTTCCAATTGTTTATTAATACTTTGTTATCATCAAAACCTTTATATATTTAGGGGCAAATATTTTAAATCAATTTTGTTCCAACATGAAGCAATCTGGAAAGGGCATATCAAAGTTAATATGGAAGTCCTACAAAAGTGTGAGAAGCCACAAAAAGGCAAAGGCTTACCTTTAGTTCAACCTTAGGTGGTGGAGGAAGAGGTTTGCTAGAATTGCTAGAACCTGCCTTCGACTTACTCCCTGCATTGGAGAAGTGCGCATAAGAGAAAAGCACGCAAGGTAAAAAATTATGCAAGTAAAAGTAGAACCAAAAGAATACCTCTGGCGTTCAGTTTCGACTTAATCTTGTTCAAAATAGATGAGTCGAACCCATTAGAGATAGCAGTAAGCAAGGCAGTCTTGTCAACCAGGCGTCCTTCATAGTGTCGAGACCACCAGGTAAAGAATTCCCTAGTGCAGGCATGTGAGGGAGCGAAGTCGAATGGAGTAAGCTCATAAGAAGGCTGATTGAAATGGTTCAAGAACGAATGGAATTGTGGTTCTGTCATGCCATGCTTGCCTAAACAAACCTCCCTCTCTTCCAAGTATATGCTCTTAGGGAGTATTTGAGTTAAGCCAAATTGGCGAGACACCAGGTTTGGGAAGTAGCCAACTAACCCAAAATCTCCAGAAGTCAAACCAATTCGACAAGACAAGACTGTAGGCATTAAATAAGCATTCCAAATGCTGTTGGTTACCATCTCAAATTCTGGTGGAGAAGGGAATCTGTGAGTAAACCAAGGAGGACCAAGTGGCCTATCCACAAAAGGAGCAAAGCTAGGCTTGAATTTCTTCAGGCTGAGAAAAGCATTAAAATATTGCTGAAAAGCCACATCATAACTAAGGCCTCTTTCCCTAGGAACCATCCTTGCCAGCCTTGTGCCTTCGATTTGGCGCGTTCTCGTTTCCTCATAGTATGGCTCAGGTAAGAAAAGGTCAAGTTCAGCATGAAAAGTGGCAGTTAGCCATAATTGCAGTAACCAGAAGGGGCCAGCACCTAAAAAGGTAGATCCATCGCCTGTTCTCTTAAGGTGTTCACAAGCATCCCTCATGGATTCATAAAGACATCCAAGAACAAGTCGAGCGAAGTTGAATTGCTGACATTCATGTAGTTGAATAGCCATAGGGATGAATTTCTTGGCTACCTGGAGAGATTGAGTGCAGAAGACATACTGCGATAGCCATAAGGTTAGGAAAGCAACGTGTTCTTCGTCACTCACTTCATCACTAGTCTTTCGATTTTCCACAATGTATTTGGAGTAAGACTTGTTTCGAAAATCGAATTTGATGGTGTCGGAAGCTTTGCAAGGATCATAAGTGTCGCCAAGAGGTGATAGGCCAGTAATGGCAGCAACATCTAGCAGTGTAGGAGTCATCATGCCACATTCGAAGTGGAAAGTGTTGGTGGAAGACTCAAAGAAGTGTAAAGCAACAATAATCATCTCTTGCTGGTATTTAAGGCCTGTCCGAGAAAGTTGAATAAGGTCATAAATACCACAGGCTTGCCAAATGTCAGCTTTATCACGTTGTACCCTGTCTAACCAGCCAAGGTATTGGTCATTCAAAGAAGGAGCCGATCGAAACACTCTGTTAGGCGCCTTGATATAGCTAAAATTATAGGGTTCACTAATGAAAACCCTAGGAGCACAAGGTTTGTAAACAGGAAAAATAGACAAAACCTTGGAATTCCGACTTTTATCACTTGGTTTGGGTCCCCCAAACGCGTGCACAAGGTTATCAACAGAATAAGGAAAGATTAATTGACTTTCCCAAAATTTTTGCAAATCCAGACGCAACGATGGTTCTGGAACCACATCCGTATCGTAAGAAGAAAGAGTGGCGGCGGTCCACCTACCGGCGTAAGGAAGGATTTTTCCAACATCTGAACCTGACGCCATTGATGAAGGTGTAAAGATGGTGTAAAAGAACGGTGATTAGGGTTAAATTTGAGAATCACAGGTTGTTTGAGACAGGTGAGGAAAATCCGAGTGAAAAGAAAGTTGATGACTTGGTGATAAACAGAATGGTGAGAATAGGAAGTCTTTTGGAAGCAAGAATTCAAGAAAGAATCGCGGAGGATGAAGAAGAAGATGAACAGTTGACAGAGCGAAAATTGGAAGAAACGCAATAAAGGGAGGATCTAGCTATTTATAGAGGCACGCGATCTGATGAAAATAACAAATTTTTCAACTTCCTATGTTGACAAGTGTCCAAACCCCTGGACAGGTGGAAAGGAAAACAAGTTTTGGAGCCAATCCAAAGTTTTAAATGGCAGCCTGAACGATAGGTGAGATAAATGGAAAAGAAAGATATTCATTAATACTTTCAAAAACGCCACTTCCTCTTTCGATAGACACAGTCGAAAATGGCATTTTTGGGGGGCAATTTGTTGGATATAAATTTGGTATTTATCAATTAAATATAATTGGTGGGTCCAATACTTATTTGGAGGTTATATTGTCAAAATAAAACTTTCAAAGTTGGCGTCGAGAGCCAACTATGTCGAAGCCAAAGAGCGCTTCGAGAGCTATGGATAACGCGTCCAGTTCTGGTTTTACCAGGAGGCTATCGAAAGCGCGAAAATCGAATCGAGAGATAGTTGGGCCAAGCCCAAAGAAGAAACAACGAGCGGCCCAAGAGGCATTGGCGCGCGCTGAAGGAATGGAAGATGAAAGTGGGGAACGTGGTCGACGTGGCAGATCGAAGAGCGTCCAGATGATCAAGAAACAGTTACCACTTTGTAGTAGTATTTATAATAGTTTTTCATTCAGAACAAAGGTCACAAAATTTTATACAAACACTCTCTCTAAAATTCTAAGTACTCAGCGATCGAACGAACGGAATTCAGAGGAGAAATGTATGTTTTGTGAACCATCTTTACTTGTAATTGCTTTTTATTCAATGCAATTTGCTTTCCAGTAATTTTCTTTAAGTTTAGTTCCAACTACTTGCTCGAGAAACTGCTATTTCGAGGCGATTCGAATTAGTTTCTCTTGTATTTTGAAAACGATTTAATTTCTAAGTATCTGATTCCTTGCTAAAACGAACATTCAAACAACTTTCTTAAAACGAATAAAACACAAAATTGTCCTGAGATTTACTAGTTGGTCTCGCGAGTTTAAATACTTAAACTAGCGGTTGTTTACCAAATTTTCACGTAAACACCTTCATTGTAATTTCAACAAAAAAAAAATTAAAAAAATAAATAGAAAAAATATAAGATAAATACAAAAAAGATGACATGCTTAAAAATATAAACAAAATAAATTATAGACAGAAACAAAACAGAATAATCTATACGCATAAAAAATTATAGACCGTAAAAAATTATAAATTTTTTGTCAATAAAATAAATTATAGAAATAATGTTAATTAGTATTAATTTTACTACAGTAAATATTTCTAATAAAATTTATAATTTTTTATTACAAATATACACATGACCATTATTTATCTCTGAAACATAAAAAAATGAATAAATAAGTTTACAAGAAAAAACACAATAATCCCCTTATATTTTAACAATATTATATAACAATTTTTTAAATATTTGATTCTAAATAAATTTTCTACCTTAATATAACGAAAAACTTAAATATCGAATAAAATTCAATGGACCCGTGCAAATGCACGACGAGTCTTTAAGCTAGTAATATATTAAATTATTTAAAAAAGAAAGTGTGTGAAAAAAAAAAAGAACATATTAAAATGAAAAATTGTTTTCTAATTGATTTCTTATATTTTAATAAAATGAAAAATATAATTAATAACCACAATAATGACATGGTAAACATTTGACTGATTTTTTTTTTTTTTACAATATTGTCAATGAGAATTGAACTTATGACCTTATGTGTACTTGTAAGTCACATTAAGGGTCTTTTTTAAAAAGGTGATTTTCTTAATTATAATTTTTTTTTATATTTATCTATACCTATATATAAAGAGGATATAAAAAAAATTGGTGTGGACTTTTCATAATATCAACAATACCGTTGACTTTTTTTTTAACAACAAAAATCTTTTATTAACAAATTCACCATAACATAAGGTATGCCTTTTCTTTGACATAAATTTACTTAGACAGACGCAAAACGCGCCATGTTTGGCCGCTAGTCAATGATAAATATTTATATCGTGTTCTTATATATTTGTGATAAATATTTATTTTGTATTTTTTTTTCAAATAGTCTAGTGACTATAAATTTCACTCTTAAAGTGAATAAGTGTAGTGTTCGAGGTTCGAATCTCGACCCCTGAATATAAAATGCGATGTACCTACCAACTGAGATAAGCTCACGACGATTATTTTTTATTTTTCATATAAAGTAAGAAAAAAAATTAGAATAAAGGTGAGTGAAAAAAAAAGAATGAGAATATAGTTATTGGAAGAGAGAGCATGGAGAGAAAAATAAAATATTTTTTGTTTTAAAAAAATAATGTAAATAATGAAGAAAAAAAAGAACGTGAGAGAAAAAAATGAAGATATATTTAACATATTTTAAGTAGCATGACATACAATCTTTTTTTTTTTTATAGCGCATGACATACAATCTTTTTTTTTTATAGCGCATGACATACAATCTAATAATGTAGCTAGTTTGATTAATTATTTACATTTTATTAATTAAATTATATAAAAATAATAATTTATGAAATATTTGAAACCATAACTTATAATGGTTTTATTTGTAATTTCATAACTTTTGATCATTTAATATCATTATATCATCATATCATATATATTTAAATAAATTTTAATTAATAATTTCTAATTTTTCTAATTTTTATGTTTATTTTATAAAACTTAATTTTCATGTTATTAATATTTTCTTTTTTTGGTTTACAATTGTGCATGGTAGTAAATGAAAATTCACTAATTTTGTAGGGGTAAAAAGTCATTTACGCTATTTTAAACATGTATACAAAGCAATCATTCAAAAATTTAAGAGTTTAATGATACTTAAACAAACTTAGTTATAGTAATGACTATGAGAAAGAAAAAATTAATAGGGACTAAAAATATAATAAAAATTTCTCTGAATATTTTGATTGAATTTATTACAAAAAATAATTAAGATGTGAGGCCGAGGTTATGATCTCAATTGCTTTACTTTTTACACGGGCTTGATATAGTTCTTCACGCCGTAAGATATTATCCTCTTCTGTTAGATCATATATCTTTGAATATTTTGATTGAAAAATTTATATAAATAATTAAAATGTGACACCTAAAGTTATGGTTCAATTTTTTTTGTATATTATACAGGTTTAATTTAATTCTTCATACTATAAGAAATTAGTCTCTTCTATTAGATCAAATCTCTCTTGAAATTTTTATTGAACTTTTTATGCATATAATTAAGACATGAGACCTAAGTGAAGTCCATGTAAAAAATAAATCAATTGCGACCATAATCTTAGGTCCCGCGTCTTAATTATTTTAGTAAAAGTGCAATTAAAATTTCAAGAGGGATTTGATTTAACTGAATTGAGTAATTTATTACAATGTGAAGAACTAAATCAAACATGTACAATAAAATATAATATTTGAGAACCTCTAATTGAATGTCAGCTAAGCAATTTCTATTGAGAATGCAGACGGCTTTTGTGCAGGGTCGACAGATCCTTGACGGCATTCTTGTTGCGAACGAGGTGGTGGATGAGGCTCGTAAGTCTAAGAAGGAGTTACTTCTCTTTAAGGTCGATTTTGAGAAGGCTTATGATTCGGTTGACTGGGGTTATTTGGATGCTGTCATGGGGAGAATGAGTTTTCCGACCCTTTGGAGGAAGTGGATTAAGGAATGTGTGTGTACGGCAACAACTTCAGTCTTAGTCAATGGTAGTCCGACTGATGAGTTCCCTCTCGAGAGGGGATTAAGGCAGGGGGATCCGTTATCTCCTTTTCTTTTCTTATTGGCTGCGGAGGGTCTACATGTGTTGATGGAGGCTATGGTGGAGCGCAACCTGTTCACGGGGTATAGTGTTGGTGAGCTATCACCGATGACGGTGTCGCACCTTCAGTACGCCGATGATACGTTGTTGATGAGGACTAAAAGTTGGGCGAATGTTCGTGCTTTGCGGGCTGTCCTTGTGCTGTTCAAGTCTATGTCGGGTTTGCGGGTTAACTTTCATAAAAGCATGCTGGTTGGGGTTAACATCCCTGATTCTTGGTTAGGTGAAGCGGCGTATGCTCTGTGTTGTAAAGTGGGAAAGATCCCTTTCCTTTATTTGGGCCTTCCTATAGGGGGTGATCCGAGACGTTTAGGCTTTTGGGAACCGGTTTTGGATCGTTTAAAGAAACGTTTATCGGGATGGAGGAGTCGCTTCCTTTCTTTTGGTGGTCGTCTAGTTCTACTTAAATCTGTATTGACCTCTCTGCCTGTCTATGCTCTTTCCTTCTTTAAAGCTCCCTCAGGTACTATCTCTTCTATTGAATCTATTTTGATTAAATTTTTTTGGGGGGGAAGTGAGGATTTTAGGAAAGTATCTTGGATTAACTGGAAAACTATATGCTTACGTAAGGAGTATGGGGGTTTGGGGGTTAGGCCGTTGAGGGAGTTTAATTTAGCCCTGTTAGGTAAGTGGTGTTGGAGGATGCTAGTGGATAGGGAGGGTTTGTGGTTTCGAGTGTTGGCAAGTCGTTATGGGGTTGAGAGAGGTAGACTGTGTGAGGGTGGAGCGCGTGGGTCTACGTGGTGGAGGGAGGTGGCGCGTATTCAGGGTGGAGGAGGTGAGGTAGGGGGAGGGTGGTTCAGAGAGCATGTTTCGAGAGAGGTGGGGGATGAGTCCGACACTTTTTTCTGGACTGATCCCTGGGTGGATGGGACCTCTTTGCGGGAGCGATTTGGGCGGCTGTTTGACCTGGCAGAAAACAAATCGGTGACTGTGGCCGAGATATTTATGCAGGGTTGGGAGGCTGGAGGGGAGGTGTGGGTGTGGCGGCGTCGGTTGTGGGATTGGGACGAGGAGATGTTTGGTGAGTGTCAGTCTTTACTTCTTACCATCTCTCTGCAGGATCATGTTTCAGATAGGTGGCAGTGGCAGTCTGACTTGGACGATGTTTATACTGTTCGTGGTGCATATCAGCTTTTGACGACACAGGATGCGGTGACTTTGGATGCTGCGTCAGGTCTCATTTGGCATCGACAGGTTCCTTTGAAGGTTTCCATTTGTGCTTGGCGTCTCTTGCGGGATAGGTTACCTACCAAAGCAAACCTGGTTACTCGAGGGATTTTATCTACGGCGGATCATCATTGTGTTTCTGGATGCGGAGAGGTCGAGACGGCTCAGCATTTGCTTCTTTCTTGTAGCACTTTTGGTGCCCTTTGGTCTCTTGTTAGCTCCTGGATTGACTCTTCTTTGGTGATTGCTCAGACTCCTTCCGATCATTTTGTTCAGTTTACGGATTCAGCAGGTGGTCTTCGAGCACGACGTTCTTTTATGCAGCTCATATGGCTTGTTGTTGTGTGGGTTGTGTGGACCGAAAGAAATCACAGATTGTTCAGAGGTTCAGCAAACTCAGTACATCACATGTTGGACAAGATCAAGACTTTTTCGTATAGGTGGTTGAAAGCGACAAGTAGTACTTTAGCTTTGAATTGCCATAGCTGGTGGTCTAGTCCTTTGCTTTGTTTGTGCCTTGTTTAGTTCCTTTCGGTTCATGTATCTTGACTTTTTGTAACCTTTCTTAGTCTTTTCAGGCACGTCTTGTGCTGAAAGGATGATTTGTTCATATTTACATATATATATATATATATCTCATTTTGGCTTGTTCAAAAAAAAAATTCTATTGAGAATAAATTAAAACATAATATTAGAGTTTCTACAAAAAAAAAATATTAGAGAAGCAAATATAATTTTAGATTTCGAAAAAATAATATAATATTAAAAAATTTCTAATTGAAGGTCAACTAAGCAATTTCTATTAAAATTGCACGAGAGAGCTTCACGGGATTGAGAATTTCGTAATGTATATTATACAAATTTTCTTTTTTACTAATAATTAATTGGTTCAAGTAGTAATTAAGGGTCTTAGCAGTCCCCTTAACCATGTAGTCAGGTGTTCATTTACAATGGAGCAAATGAGGATTGAACCTAGAACCTTATGCATACTACTTAAACCCCTCACTCCTCTAGACCAAATATAGTGACTTTAATTTTAGGGTAAAATATGTGTACAATCCCTACTTTTATAGCGAGTTTTATTTTTCGTCCCTGTAAAATAAAATCATTTGTTTTCATCCTCCCTACAAAAAAAATCTTTTGTTTTTAGTCTCTAATGTGCAAAATTTTGACATTTTTTAACATAATATGGATTTATATAGGTTTAGTTTAGCATGATATATAGGTACAATATAGATCGTTTTGAACATAAAAATGTTATAATATTGACATTAACATGTCGAAATTTTGCTCATTAGGGACTAAAAACAAAAGTTTTTTTTTTTTTGTAGAGAGGATGAAAACAAATGATTTTATTTTGCAAGGACGAAAACTGACTATAAAAATAAGGAATGCAAATATATTTTACCGTTAATTTTATTATATTAGTAGTAGATAATTTGAAAAGGAAAATATAATATCCAAACTTAAATACATTACATAAATTAGTTAAAAAATAAAACAGTTAGTTGTAAAAAAAATTAAAAAATAAAACGTTAAATAAGTTCACAATTTTTTTAATAACATTAATTATAAAAATATTACTAGTTCATAAAAAATACAGATGAGTGAGAGAAAGAGTAGGGAGATGACAGATGAGTGATGCAGGAGAGAGAGAATTGATTTGAAGAAAATATCATATGTGGGAAGCTGCATGTGTTATAGATTAATCTAATGGTATCTAATCCTTGTCCATGATGGACCATTTGCAAGGCCAGTCCATATTAGAATTAGTCTGTTATTCCAATGGAAAGAAGAAGTAATTTTCAATGCATATTGTTATTCCAATGCACATCTCATATTGCACTAATGTAAGACAACCAACTTAATGTACAACACACAAAATTAGAAAATTCTTGATCTACAAAATATAAGTGTGGAACAAAATAGTATAGTACAGAACAACATATGATAAATTTTAAGGTGTTAAACAAATTTTGTTTTGTAGATGTTTGATGAACAAAATATTACTATTTTGGTATGTTTTGACAACTTGTGTAAATGGCAAAAAGTTGTCACGTGGTTTAGTGGAGGATAAGAATTTCAATTTTTGTCCAGTCCTAGAAACAATTTTAATATCAAACACAGTACATGTGAAATTGTTCTTTCCGGCCCCTTATTTTTTAGTAGGTCAAACGCTCTCCTATGGTATATTTGGCGCGCAAGATAAAGAGACAAAATATGATAAAAACTATTGTATTCTATTTAAATCTCTTGGTTGGAGCATCAACAAAATATGATAAATTAAATGTATTGTTAATCACATTCTATCTTGCTTCAAAAAAAATATTACTTCCTATCAGCTCTTTGTTATTTTAATTTTTAGCATAAGTCTATCCCACGTGTGATTCTATTCCGCACAAAGACGGCACTCCTTCAAATTTGTTCTGCCATGGATCCATAGCTTCATTCATGAGCATGATCGGTGGGTTTTGTCTTTGGAAAATTCTATGGTACATTCCTTAATTGGAATGTTTTGGTACATTCCAAAACTGGCCAATGAGAATGTAATGTTGACCAACTTTGAATGATATGGTACAACTCTCATGTATGGTACTTACCATGTATCTTAGCATCTTTTAATATTTCAACTAAGTCCCTTACATATTAAAACTTACACAATTACCCCAATATTTATATTTTGTTGATTTTAATTATGATGGTAAAATCAATTAAAACTAAAATTAAATAAAAAAAACAAAAACATGACAAATTAACTTTTGGATTTTTTTTGAATCAAACATCCTTTTCGTTTTCGTTTTCATCCCTTCTTCTGAGTTCGTGTTCATCACCAGCAAAGACACAACATCATCGTTTTCGTTTTTGTGAACTTCCTTCTTCTGAGTTTGAGTTGTAAACAACATTCAACGGCGAGGTTGAACGGAACTTGGTAGCTCATCGTTTTCCTTCTTCTGAGTTTGAACTGAACTCCATTCGACGACAAGTTTGTGAAAGAAGTTTGCGTGTGCATAAGGTAAATACGAAACAGAAATAGTTTGCGTGTGCATAAGAATTAATTTGATTTCAATTTGGGAATTAGGGTTTATGCAGAAAATCAATTTGATTTCAATTGGGAGTTAGGGTTCATGCTGAAATTGAATTGCAGTTTTATTTGTAATTAGTTATTAAGAATTAATTTGATTTTCAATTTGGGAGTTAGCTTTAAATTTTTTTTTTGTATAAAATTAGTTGTGTGTGTATAAATTTCTTTTCAGCTGTGTTAGTTACCTTTCATTTTGTTTATGAATTTTGGAGGTATAGTTATTGATGGTGACAATTGTTGTGTTTCAGGTTCACAACAATGGTAGAAAATGATGAATCTCTAGATGTTGATTCGAATGAAGTTAGTTCAACTGATAGTCACACATCTGATGATGAGGATTCCAGCTATTCGATATCCAGTGGGCATGATAGGTCAGATGATGGCGATGATACTGGTGACCACCATGATGATGATGATGATGATGGCAATGACCATGATTTTGATGATGAAGCATCTATAGGTGAAAGAGCGGTACGTATTAATTCTATGACTGCTGATGAAATTCGTGCTATGGATTTTGGTAGTGTTGACGAAGCTTATGAATTTTATTATCAATACGGTAAATGTAAAGGTTTTTCCGTTAGGAAAAGTGATGATAAGAAAAAAATAGGGCCTGATGGTAGTACAATAATAACAAACAAGCTTTTTGTATGCAGTAGACAAGGTTTACGAGATAAGAGACACATATCTAGGTTAGATAGGAAAAGAGAGCACCGACGTTTGACACGTACGAAATGCACGGCTAGGTTTCGTGTGACATACAAAGCCGATAAGGGTAGATTTGTAGTGTCTGTGTTTGAAGAGACTCATAACCATGAATTAACATCAGCTAGGTTTGTGCACTTACACCCGGTTTATCGTAAAATTAGTGAAGCAGATAGAGCTCAGGTTGATGGTGTGCAGTCACGTGGAATTAGAACTTGTCATATTATGGGGTACATGGTTGCTCAGAAGGGTGGATATGGTGGTGTTGGGTTTACGAAGAAAGATCTTTACAATTATTTTGATAAAAAAATGCGTGATATTGTTAAAGATGGTGATGTTGCCGCATCGCTACATTATCATGCAAAGTCAGCTACTGATCCCATGCTCTATGCTGAATATGCTGCTGACAGTAGTAATTGACGGATGAAGTCTCTTTTTTGGGCTGATGGGACCAGTAGATCTGACTACTTCTGTTTTGGAGATGTGGTTGCATTTGACACAACATACAAGAAGAACAAATACAACCTCCCGTTGGTTATATTTTCAGGTTGTAACCACCATTCCCAAACAATAATTTTTGGCGCTGCATTGGTATCAGATGAAACCACAGAGACGTATAAGTGGGTGTTGAATTGTTTTTTGGAGTGTATGGAAAATAAACGCCCAAAAGCTGTGGTGACAGATGGAGATGAGGCTATGAGGGAGGCTATAAAAGAGGTTTTCCCCGATTCGCCCCATCGGTTATGTGCCTGGCATTTGAATAAGAATGCAGGTGAGAATGTGAAGAATTCAGGTTTTTTGAAGGGATTTAAAAAAGCCATGTTCTCAAATTTTTCAAAGGATGATTTTGAAGAGTATTGGTCAGAGATGATTAAAGAAAATGGAGTTGAAGGACATCCTTGGGTTATCAAAACCTACGAGAACAAGTTACTATGGGCAACTGCATACCTGCGGGCAGTGTTTTAAAAACCGGACCGGACATCGAACCGGCGAAGGCATTGGTTCATTGGTTTATTGGTCGAACCACTGAGTCAATGGTCGAACCGCATGATAAATCGGATTAAACCGGTGGAATAAACCGGTCTCTATATAGTTATTGAACCGGTATATAGGTAAAAAAATCAATGAACCAGGGCCGAACGTCGTGACCCGGGTTCAAACCTGGGATCTCACAATTATATGTGAGTTTAATTTCAGTGGATTACCGCTTTATCCAAGACAAAAAAAATTAATAATAAATACAAATTCAAGTAAGTTTTTTTTTTTTTTAACAAAAATTCATGTAAGCTTTGAACAAAATTTATTTCTATTTTCTAATTCTAATAAAACAATAATCAAAACAACGTTGTTTTGTATTTACCAAAAAAAAAAAAAAAATTAACCATAACATAATTAAGGCAATTAGTCATATTACTACCCATATTTCATAAAAAAAAATAAAAAAAATTACTACATATTAGTTGTAAATACAATAAAGATTTAGACTTTTTAATATAAAAAAAATAATAATAAAGATTTAGACATGAATTTAAGTTGTTAAAAAAAACATGAATTTAGAGTCGTTCAAAAATAAAAACATGAGTTTTAGTTTATAATAAGTCAACGTAATAAAAAATGTTAAATGTGTATTAACAGTTTTTAAATATAATTAATACAATGTAACAAATTTCACAATTCAATGTGTAGCCTAGTGGTCATGCCTTCCGTCCAGATTGCCTACCTGTGTGCTGGGTCATGTGTTTGAGTCATGCTGGAGTATTTTTTCTTATTTTATCAACACCGGTTTAGCCGGTTCGCAGCGGTTTAAATGCATGTCCGATCTGACTAGTGAACCGAACCACTATCCCACCGGTTCATGGTTGAACCGGTTCGACCGGCCGGTCCGGTCTGGTTTTTAAAACACTGCCTGCGGGATAAGTTTTTTGGACGTATAAGAACTATGTCTCAATGTGAAGCAATCAATGCAATAATAAAGAGTTATGTCAGAAAGAAAGGATGCATCTTTGAATTTATGCAAAATTTTGAGCAGGCTCTGAGAGGCTATAGAAACAATGAACTTGTTGAAGATTTTAAGTCAAAGTTTTCAGAACCTGTGTTGACAACTCAACTACGTTTGATTGAGAGCAATGCCGCTAAAATCTATACAGCGGAGATTTTCAAAAAAGTGAAAGAAGAAATTATGAAGGCCGGTGAATTGATTGTTAAGCATAAAAAGGAAATTGGAGATACAAAGTTTTATACTTTGACTAAATACTAGTCTTTAAACCCGTGCTGTCGCACGGATGTATTTTTATTTTTTTTTTAAAAACCATTTTTTTTAATTAACATCATCTTTAAATGCTAACTATTCCTGTGACCCAATAAATAAACCCAACCCCATATACATGATAATTCAGCAACAATACATAGAAATGATTATTCTTGCTTAGCATGCCCCCTAACAAACGAACTTCATCCATATAAATACATTATAAATACAACATTGAGAAACTGAATATTTTATTCAAATTTTCTGAAAAATTTCAGGGTACACAACATTTACTGTTGACGTCTTTGTTTTCTCACTAGTTTTTTAAACCGTGCTCCCGCACGGATGACTTTTTTTTTATCCGACATTGAGTTTTTTTTTTCCAACTGTGCGTATTATAAAATGAAAAAAATTAATTTATTGAAAAGAGCAACTTCTGTGATTGTTGGGGTATGTTAGAAGAGTCCGTTAGAGAATGTGTACTTATCACTTCTCATATCTGCTTAGTGCTTACCAACACTCTCAGGCTAACAGAAAACTAAAAAATATATTGAGAAGGATGCATTTCCAAAGTAATGCATAATTTAGTAAATGTGATCAAAACTTATCCACAATATATAATATTTCCAAATTGTTTGCTTTATCAAAATTTATTATAGAGGGAAACTAACACATTCATTGTTCAAAGGATGATATGTGACACAACACACATAAAGCACACAATAATACATAAAATTCTTAAAAACCACATAACCTGGAGCTTAAATAGAAGGATTGCAACTTTGAGACTTCACATAAAAACTAAATAACTACACATAAGAAACAGATCCAAACCACTAGAAATGAAAAAGACCATTACTGGTTCACACAATGATACAGGACACAACAAACCTAGAGCACACCAGCCAACTGAAATTTATTTATATCTCCGACACTTGGAGCTTGAATGCAATGACTCCAAGCTGGATATTTTATAAAACAGACAGCCTCTTACTTTCATGAAAGCTTAAGCTTCATGGCTTGTGAAGTTTGAACCCAAAAACTCTTGGAACATAGCTCTGAGATGGTTTATGTGGCTTCCGTATGTCATCAAGAAGAGGTGTGGAAATGTTGTTCCAAAATAAGCTCGATCAATGTCTATAGATAGAATCAAGGAAATTATAAAAGTATAGCACACAGTGTTGAACAAAAAATTCTAACCACAATTATATAACCAAAACAGTAATAACATACAATCATCCCAAAGTTGATATACATATAAGGTTAAAAAACATAAGTTCTATATATAGAATCGATACCAAACAAACAAATTATTAAAATAATTTCTGAAATTATATTAAAAATAGGAACGGACAAACTGCATAACATTAGTGTGTGAAAGAGAGAAAATAGAGAAACATGTCTTCCAAGAAATTTACAATTCCAAAAATTTGGTCACTGTTCAGCTAGTTTTATAAACACAAAAGCATGCAAAAGTTTTCAGAAACTGTGCTTCTATTTGAGGCTACAACAACTGGAAACACAATAGTAAGACCTAGATTATCAATCCCAACCCACACAGTGGTTATGCAAAACATTCATAGTATGAATTTTATTTTCTAGTATTCTACTATGGAACAGCAAAGTGTTGTCTGCAATAACAACTCACTCAAGCACAATAAATATATTCACCGAAATTGGTTGACTTTGTAGTAGTTCACAGATACGGTTAACCATGTCTAGAGAGAAAACTCGCACGCAAATCATTTTTACTTTCCAGATACCAAATACAAGCTGGCATTTGTAAGTAAGAAGTAATTGCTAAAAAAAAAAACTAAACCTAAAAGGTTACATCCCCATAAACACACTACTTATATATAAGACTATCAAATGAAAATCAAAAGGAAGGGAAGCAAAATGAGGCGCAAGATAATAAAAATAGCCTGAGTGACAGTGATAAAAATATGCATCAACTTAAATCTTTGACAGAAAAAATCCAATAATAGATAAAAGGTATAGCACCCCATATTGATGAATATCAATAGGAGCAAATATAACTGAATCGGGAAAAATTAAAATTGCGGAAACTTCTTCATTTATCACTATAGTACTCGTCTACGTTCTCGACTTCATCTCATAACCCGTTACGGTTGTGATTCAAAGAGTTACCATGGCAGCCATTCCTTTGCTTGTCAGTATGTAACGTGCGTGAATCATACCATAAAGCATCTCTGCTGCCGATTCAATTAACTCGTTTTGTTCCTCTGTGAACATATCGCCTAAGAATTCCAATTAAACCATAGAAGCAGTTGTACAATAAAAAAAAAAAGAATGACCGAAAAGGCAAACAGTAGACACACACAACATGAATTTAGCTTCAAGAATACTAATTTCCTCACCAGTGTAGAAAGAAGCAAAGTTAAGTATAAATAACAAAAAAAGGATCAATCCAAACATTAACATTCCATTACAAAAAATCTAACAAAGAATGAATGAAAGCTCGCCATGGGAAAGAAGCAAAGCAAAGTATAAATAACAATCCAAACATTAACATTCCATTGCAAAAAATGTAACAAAGAATGAATGAAAGATCACCATGGGAGGATTCAACATCCAAAATCAAATCAAGAGCATAATCATAGTAAGGCACTTGGCTGCTTAATCCACAAAGGTTGAAGTCATCTTGAATGTAATCATCATCAACCTCACAAAAGAACTCATGTCCTCTGAGATTGCAGAACCATGAGATCCAACATGTGTCTTCTCCATCAGAATCACTCACATCCGATTCTTCACTGTCTGTTTCAGATTCCTCTGCAGCCAATGGATAAATGCAAAACTTAGTTAGCTCGTTAATGCCAATCTCATAGATTTTTCCCTCTTCAAGCTTCGATTCAAACATATAAATAAGTTGCTTCCTAATTGTAGCATGTATTTTCCCCCCTAATACACAATTAATCGATCATTACATACATTATATACATACCACATATGTAGACAAAACTATATTAAAATGAATAACGCACAACCAGTAAACATTAGACATAACCACAAAAACACTGACCTTCTCATCAACCAAAACCATCTCAAGAGAGCTAACCTTGATACGAAGATTTTCATCGAACTTGATATCAACCTTCCCTTTTTCAAGATAATCATTTCATACCATTGACACCTTCCATGGCAGCTTTCACCACAGGCTTGGCTGCTACTTCATACACCTTCTATTTTGGCACCGCCAAAAGTGGTAAAAAAACACCGACCTTCTCATCAACTAAAACCATCTCAAGAGATCTGGACTCACATGGATTGAGGAAGGTAGGAAACTTCCTAACAGTGGCATGAATTTTTCCACCCTAAAAATTAATAAACCAATAATTCATTATCTACACATAACACACGATCAACACAAATCAAATATAGTAAACAAAACAGACTTACCTTCTCATCGCCCAAAACCATCTCAAGCGAATTGGATTCAATTGGATTAAGAAAAGCAGGTACTTTCCACAGACGAAGCATGCACCCTAACCTTAATACGACCAATTTCAGCAACATCATCGAACTTACCATCCTCCTTCAGCTTATCGTTATACACCATACCGTCAAACCCTAACTACACCCTGTTGAACTCGATATGTGCATCGCAACTCTCCCCCATACTCAATTTATAGGCAATTGAATCAGAAGAAATCCAATTAGGAGGGAAAATGACCTAGAATTCAAAATTCAAAACAAGCTAAGCTTCTTTGGGGGGAAAATATTAAGCGCCCATTCCACCTCCACCAGATGAACCCACCCCAGATGAAACTTCTCGATGAATCACGAACAAATTAATGGAACACGACCAGATTCATCGCTAGCAGCGCCGGTCTATGCCTACCTATCTTCTTCTACACACAGCTCATAAAAAAAATTAAAGAAAATATTTACACGCTGCAAAAAATACAAGTTGCCCAACTATTTCCTCAATAATTGTAGGATCCAAACAAATTCTGTAAACCAACCTACAACAACAATAAATAAATCAAGAATCAATAAAATCTAAATAAAATGGTCATAAAAAGTGATGAGAGTAGCAAAAGTCCAAAATGAACAATCTTCATGTATTTTGAGGTTCACATATCAGAGAGATCAAAACTTCATAAAAACTCCAAAATCCAAATATAATCATAGTTATATTATGAAATTAAATACATCTGAAAAAAACAATGAGAGAAAACACCAAAAAAAATCAAATATAAGTAAAAAAAAAAAAAGTGAATGAAGAAAAAGGCCAACCTTGTTCTTGCAACAAAAATCATCATGTAGCAAGTTGCTCCTCCATAATATCCATACTAAAGACCACATGTGTCATGCCTGCAATCACAAATTCATGGACAAAATATTAAGATTAGACTCACAATGAAGAGGAAGCTAGAGCCCAGATGGAAAAGGTACATCTTATTCCCTTCCAAAATTCATTTGGATTGAGAAAAGCAGGAACTTTCCACAACCGAATAACCCTAGCCTTGATACGAACCCTTTCTTTGCCAGGAACAACATCAGCAATTTCATCAAAAGCAGAATCAACCAAACGTTTCTCCATGTACACCATCGTTAGGAAGACGAGACAAAAAATTTGTGACTGAACAAATATCAACAATTATACCCAATTTATAGATCCTCAAAAATTTCAAATCAGGGCAATTGCATTTGGGAGGGAAAATTCATCCATCAGATAACACCTACACGAGAAGAAACCCATACGAAAAGGTAATTGATTCACCGGTTAACACCTACACGAGAACAAACCCATATGAAAAAGTATGTTGGCTGAGATGAACGGATGACCAGATTCAATGAACAAACACAGCACACCCCTATCTAGCAAAACCCTTCATATATCGCGTAGGCTTCCTGTTCTACGCATTCCCAGGAAAAGACAAAAACAGATAACGACAAAATAAAATTAAGACGCAAATTAGAAAAAATTAGAAATAAAATGGAGCTGACGTGGAATGGACGAGTGCAATCAACAGTGCGTAAATCCCGTTTACTCTTTGTTAAGTGTATAGATTGTCGGGATGTGTATGAAAGAACAGTTGTTTACGATGGTGATACATTCCAATGTTCGTGCCGGTTGTTTGATTCTCGTGGACTTCCTTGTTCTCATATTTTTCACGTGATGAAGAAAGAACATGTTGATCACATTCCTAGCACTTTGGTATTGTCGCAATGGACCGAGGATGCTAAAATTGATTATTTGAACACGGTGGATGTTAATGATCCGGTTGATTCCGGTGTGATTGAGCTTGCCCGTTTTGGTGCATATTGTTCTGTTTTGACAACATTTTGCAAAGAAGCTTCTAAAAAGAATGGTGTGTATGGGGACATTATGGATGACCTCATGAATTTAAAAAAAAAATTGCATTGTTGAGGATCCTATTGGAACACAAAAGTCAGTTGTTGGTGATCCTATCACGGTTCAGAGTAAAGGTGCTCCAAAGAAAAAAAAAATGACACAAAAGCTCTCAGGGATTGTACTCATTGCAAGAGTACAACTCATAATGCGAGGACTTGTTCGATAATTTTAATAATTTTTGATTGTTTATCTTTCGATTCATATAATATGTTTTATTAATTATACTGTTTTATATTTGTAGTAAAATTTCTTTTTTATTGTTATAAACAGGACAAAAAGAGAAAAAAAAGTTGCAACGCTGAAAGTAGTGTGCAAAACATAAATTCAGAGCTACCGGTAGACCTTTGTGAAAGTAGTGTGCAACAGAAAAAGAAGAAATGTGCAGAGCAACCGAAAGACCTTTGTGAAAGTAGTGTGCCACAGAAAAAGAAGAAATGTTCAGAGCTACCGAAAGACCTTTGTGAAAGTAGTGTGCCACAGAAAAAGAAGAAATGTTCAGAGCTACCAAAAGATCGTTGTGAAAGTATTGTGCAAAAGAAAAATTAATGTTCAGTGCAACTGAAAGACCGTGGCGCTAATGTGTAAACACCAACACATATTGATATTACAAGTGCAACCGGGCAATTCACTCCGATGTATGGATTTCAACCTATGATTCCTATGTTACATCCGGTTATGCAACAGATGCACGTACCATTTGTACAACATGTTCCACCTGTACAACATGTAACTTCTGTACCACATGTACCACCTGTATACCAAGTGTATGGAATGAATGTTGGTGCAAATTCAACTTCGTGTTATGGTCTGTTACAACAGGTGATGAAATCTGCTGATGTACAACAATGAGTTTTTCTTTATATATTAAATGTTTTGGATGTACTATGTGATTGAATTTGAGATTTGGGATGTAATGTTTATGATATTTTGAAACTAAGTTTATTGTTTTTAATGTACAGTTACATTGAGATTTGGAATGATTTGAACCAAAAATTATTGTTTTTAAGGTACTGTTAAATTGTGATTGAATTTTGGGACTTAATGTTTGTTATTACTATTACTGAAACCATCTGCTAAAGGAGAAAAAGAAAAAAAAATTGATCCCGGTTTCGATTAAGGACTAATGGCCTTATCTTTTGATCCAACATATACCGGTGATTTTTAAATTTCAAATGAGTAATTACTTTAAATTAAAAATTTTGTTCGTAGTAAACTCCGGTTTCAATTAAGAACCGATAACCCTAATATTAGACTTAGATGTATGATCCCGATTTCGATTAAGGACTAATGGCCTTATCTTTTGATCCAACATATACCGGTGATTTTTAAATTTCAAATGAGTAATTACTTTAAATTAAAAATTTATTCGTAATAAACTCCGATTTCAATTAAGAACCGATAACCCTAATATTAGACTTCGATGTATGATCCCAGTTTCGATTAAGGACTAATGGCCTTATCTTTTGATCCAACATATACCGGTGATTTTTAAATTTCAAATGAGTAATTACTTTAAATTAAAAATTTTGTTCGTAGTAAACTCCGATTTTAATTAAGAACCGATAACCCTAATATTAGACTTAGATGTATGATCCCGGTTTCGATTAAGGACTAATGGCCTTATCTTTTGATCCAACATATACTGGTGATTTTTAAATTTCAAATGAGTAATTACTTTAAATTAAAAATTTTGTTCGTAGTAAACTCCGGTTTCAATTAAGAACCGATAACCCTAATATTAGACTTAGAAATATTAATTTTAAGATTAATTTTAAATTCAATTTTTTAAAAAATAAAACAGCAACAAATACAAGATGAAAGTGAACTAAAATTTTACATAACGTTGTTTTCATTTGGCTATACAGATTATCAACCTGGTTGTTGCACGAAGCAATTGGCTGATTGATTCGTTAGGAAAAATAAAATTTGTTTGGTATTTGCCTACATATTTTGCGGTAATTACCCAACTAACATTGATTTATTGTACATTTACATTAGTTGAGTGATAACCACTAACTTAAACTACATTACTTTTTAAGCAATATGCTCTGGATGACAAATACACAGCTGATTATATCCGGAAAATATATCAGGATAAGCTCATGCCAACAACCTCTCTGGTTTCAAAGGTGAGTTTCCTATAAATTCTGCTTAGTGTGATTTAAACCTGAATAACAGTTCATGCCACTAAAAATGATTTCTATAACTACAGATTTTTATTCCTATGAATGATGGGGGAGCACATTGTTTTTTGGTGGTTGATGATTTGACTGAAAGAAAAGTTTATTGGTTGGACTCTTTACCTTCATATGAAAGATATCATCCTAGGCGTCATTCAATTATTAGATTGGTATGCATGTGATCTATACTTTGTTTTACATTCAAATTTATTGTTCGATTTTTTAATTCAAATTTTATATTTACTTTATATTTACTATTGTGGCAGATTGTCAAGCTTAAGGAAATCCTGCTTCTTCCTTGTTTTGTAAATGTTGGCAATCTAATTGGTCATGATAACCTAATCACAAACTTCAGCAAGATTGAACCTGCGTGCCTCCCACATCAGCGACATGGATCGTAAGTATTCTTAACCCCTATCTCTATTAATGATTTTACTTAAACTACATACTAGTGTCATACTAATGCAATTTTATGAATAATGATAGGAATGATTGTGGAGTGTGTGGGTTGCTAAATGGATGATTGAATGTCCATTCAATAGTAACTATGGAGGCATAACTGTAAGTTGAATTAATGTCATAATTATTTGTAAAACATTTTCAATCTAAGTAAATTTCTAATTCATCCACTGTTTTTTCATTATATGTAGGTTAACACTGCCACAAGGATGAAGCTTGCTTTATATCTTTGTCATTTATCTAATAATGTGTTGTTACAATCATTGTTGGCAAATGCTGCACAGTATTAGGATGATATGCACAAGAAAAGGAAGGCTTTGGTTGATGTCTGAAGTTTGAAGTTTGGTTCTTAGACTATGGGATGAATGTTTGAAGATTGAAGTTTTATTTTGGATATTTTGGTTTATTTTCTCTGTTTTATTTTTGGTACTGTTACCTTAACCAGTGAGTTGTATTTTGCACAATATGGTCTTATATTTTGGATATTCTGTTTTATTCGGTTTGAAGTTTTATTTTGGATATTCTGGTGAATTCAGTTGACGGTGTTTGTGGTCTTAAGCTATTAGTTTGGAAAATCTGACATTTATTTGGTTTATTCTATGATTAAGGTTTATTATATGTTTGTCTTAAGCTGTTGCTATCTGATGCTATGCCTTTTCACACATTGGCATGACATGGTTACTATTAGATTACTACTTTGATTTAAAACATTATATGTTACATACACACCAAATACACATGACAATTTTTATGTATACTATAAACGTACCTCTTAGTTCTATGTCTAAGTAAAATTGATATCATTCACCTTCTCCTTCTTAATATTTTTGGCTTCAAGTCTAATCACCATGTTGCATGCATATTCATGTAACCTGTTTCAAATTGCAATAAAAATTAAGTTTATGTAATTATCACCTAATAAACATACATTTAGCATTGTAACAAAATTTGGTATTGGAAATGACATTTATCATGTATTTAATCAAAACTATTTAAAAATTGGATAATCAATATTCCAAACTTTATTGACCAAAATTACACAGCATTGTTCTATAAAAGTTGGATCATCTTCGTTAAAGTTACCAAAACTTATTTAAGTTACACCTTTCTCATGATAACTTACAAAACTTATACATCATTCACATCAGGTAATCAGTTAAGGTACATTGAACAGATTAAAAAAGTTGCATGTTTCTCATTACATTACATAAATAATAGCTTATCAATAGTTAACTTAGCCTTGGAACAAAGTTTAAAAGTTAATTAGACTTGTTTATAAAAAGTTTCATCTTTCTCATTACATTGTATAAATCATAGCTTATCAAAAGTTTAAAGTACATTGAACAGCCTTCAAAAGTTAATGTACTATGTTTTACTCAACTCAAAAGATTACAATATTCAATTTAAATTTGTTACTGTACTACAGCTTAATGTACTATATAGTATTCAACTATAACACTGAGCATTAACTAAAATATAGCAATGACTTCATATCATTAACTAAAAGTTTATGTACTAGTGCTTATTCAACTCAAATACAGATCATTAACTATAAAATTCATATTATAAAACTTGATTTGTTTACCCTTCAAGCCCTTCTGCATTGTCTGTTTTCCAGTTCAAACAAGTCAACTGTTACCTCCTTTATTCTATTTCTGTCCTGATAACCTCATATTCATAAACACAGAATTCCTCAATTGGGATAAGAGTGGATATATTGTCATCTATTACTTAACTGCAGGATATATGAACAATAATTGATCAAATAATTCAGAATAACACACTAATATCACATTCAAATTAACATAAGCACACTAATTAAGTGTGAATAATATCACAGTCTAATTTCACAATTCAAATGAAATACAAACCCTGTAACACCCAAACCCCTTAACGGAAATTTATTGAATATAAATAAATAAAACACTTAAGAAGATTTAGGCGTCACATGTTATAATACAAAATCACGGCATAATTAAAATCATGCTAGCACAGCGGAGATTAAAACGATAATTATCATAATGTATATCATACAATAATCATAATTGTTCACACAATATCCCTAGGCTCTAGGCCATATCAACAAAGGATATTATGTTTACAACAAAAGAGTAAAAGATTAGCAAGGTCAAATATGTCATCACGGGCTTAATACAATTCAATTCGAACAACCCAATCAAAAAGATATACAAAATATATCTAAGGAGTAGTCTAAGCTAAACTCCTCACCAAAAAGTGCACTATCACAAGCACGAGCAAGCCCTCTAACTCTGATCAGGATCCTCAACTTGAGAATCTGAACCCCCAACGGTCCAGCACATAACACAAAGCATAAGAGTTAGATCACATAATCAAAATATAAGTGTAAGTAAAACGGTACTTAAACATTTCTCAATATTCATGCATATATCATACATCTATACATATTCATCAACATCTATCATTCCATTATAAGTATATAAACACATATAATCGAATACTCACACAATCAATTATCAAATACCACAATTAGCCAAACATGTGTCACATATCATTTATCATAAAATGCACACATAGCCTAATGCGACTCTAATGCTTCAACTTCATGAATGTCACCCTAGACATTTCTAATGCATGTGGTACCATCTTATTTATTAGAGTATCTCACCTCTAATATCCTTCTTTATCGGATAAATATAATCCGATATACTTCTTTATTGGAATATCCAATATCCTATTTAATTCATGAATGCATGTATATGTTTTTCATGAATTCACTCACAAATATATAGCATAAAGCTCTTCATTTACTATGTGGAACACTATCCAACATACTTCATCATTAAGATTTAACAAAACCTTAATATTCTTCATTTATACTTCATACACGATTAACAATCATTTAACGATTAGCAATGAGCGTTATAAGCATCAACATGCATCAACAATCATGTAAGAATACCATTAAACCATGTTACAAGTGCCTAATTACACTTACAAACATTAACAAAAGTTGCAGGTCCAGTACTGTTCGCTAAGCGAAGGGTAGTGTAACGACCCAAAATTTAGTATTCGTTATTTAATTATTTTATTACGCGAGGGCGTGATTTATAATTAAATTATTAAGCGGTGAATAATCATTTAGCGAGAACGTAAGTTAATGAGCGAGAAGTTATGTTGTTTGGGCCTTTGGGCGTGGAATAGGCATTGGGCCTAAGCCAAGTGGGCTTTGATCCATGAGAATAGAGAGAGAGCTATAAGTAGCCAAGTCAACCATGAATAGTCTCATAAGTTGCAATTCTTGAGAAGTTGAAGAGCTTAGCTAGGGCAAGGAGCTCATGGGGGAGAAAGAGAAGAGCAAGCTTGTGGATTCGTCGAGCTAAGGTACGAGAGTTAGATTACATATTCGTGAGTGATTCGGAAGAGGGGAGGATGTCGATTCCTCCATTCCCAAACTCTTTCCACTCTATTTTCTTGTGGGTTTTGTGAGTGATTTTCTTAATGGAAAATGGATTCTTTTGATCCTAACATGTGTAGTGAACTCATGGTAGATGAGGTAAACAACTTTGGGGAGTTGAAAATGGGAATATGTAGATGTTTGATCAATGATTTGCATGTTTATGCAACTTTGCTTATTTTGCAAGAAATTGGCATGATTTTGATTATTTGAGGTATTTGGATGTTTGGAAGGGATGATTAATGTTCCTTGATACCATATATGTTTGGAATGGCTGTTTATATGAATTTATAACATGTTTGGATGAATTTTTGAGTTGATTCAATGTTAAACCGCCTTAGAAAACTCAAGAACAGATATTTCTGATGTAGTTCGCTACCTGTTCGCTACAGCGAACGTGTTCGCTACGTGTTCGCTACGTGTTCGCTACGTGTTCGCTACGTGTTCGCTACGGGTTCGCTACGGATTCGCTCAGCGAACAGCACTGTGACAGCAACTTTTTGATAATTGTTTTAAGTGCAATTAGGCGCTTGTAACATGGTTTAAGGGTATCCTTACATGTTTGTTGATACATGTTGATGTTGTTAATGCTTATTGTTAATCGTTATATGATTCGCACGCGTATGCAATGACTTGTAGTTCAAGTGACTATGTTTATGTTTTAGCATTAATTTACAATGTTAAGGAAATGATGTGTGTTTTATGACATAAGTGTAAATGAAACCTTATGTGTATAAAAATGGTTATGCAGATAATTATCATGTGAATAATTATGATTGGAGTGATAGGATATTGTGTTATCCTAATGTGTTAGATGTTGGAATTGTGTTTCCGCATCAGTGAATGAATAGCTTCGAGCTAGATAGCGTCATGTATTTGATGTGTTTAAAAGTAATCATGCATTCATGAATAATTGTGTTATGGGAATCATGTGAATTCCAATAATTGATGAAAATGGACTATGTTTATGAAAAGTGGCCGAAGATGGGATTATGTTATCCGAGATCTGGAGCCCATATCCAAACATGATATAAAACTGTGTGACTCCTCTTTATGGGAGAGATGGTTGATGATAACCATATCCTACATGATATAAAACTGTTATTGAGCTTATCCAAGGGAGATAAGGTGGTTCGGTAAGTTCCGACGCATCCAACAAGATGTAAAACTGGGTTCATCTTAAATGGGGTGAATAGCAGCATCCGACATGATGTAAAACTGTGTTGGCTTATCCAAGGGAGATAAGATGGTTCGGTAAGTTCCGACGCATCCAACAAGATGTAAAACTGGGTTCATCTTAAATGGGGTGAATAGCAGCATCCAACAAGATGTAAAACTGGGTTCATCTTAAATGGGGTGAATAGCAGCATCCAACATGATGTAAAACTGGTTTGGTCCACCATTGGTGAGACGCTTATCCTGCATGATGTAAAACTGCAGATGTAGAGTCCGTGCATGACTATAATCTGAACAGTCCGTACATGACTATAATCTGAACAGTCCGTCATGACTGAAATCTGAACAACGTGGAAATGGTACCACATGCATTAGTCGTGTCTAGGGATGACATGACATTGGATAATTGGCATTAGATGCATTAGGGTAAATGCACATGTATTTGATAATTGTTATGTGACATTATCTGATTGGATTGTAATGTGTTTTCCGTATGTGTTAAGCTTTGGTATTTACTAATTGTTTAATACTGTGATTGTTGCCATGTCTTGGTATATGAGTAGAGTCCGTCATGACTATAAAATGAACAAGTGTAGAGTCCGTCATGACTATAAAATGAACAAGTGTAGAGTCCGTCATGACTATAAAATGAACACTTTAGTAGTGTCCGAGAAGACGTGAAACTATATGATTGGTGTGTTTGTAAATGAATGATTGATTGGTAGTCGTATTTGACGATGTATGTGCGTGAGTTAGAAATGTATGATAGCGTGTGAAGTGTGTAGTATACTACTCACACTTATATTTATGTTTATGTTTTCTAACTCTCTGCTTTGTGTTAATTGCTGGACCTTTGGGGGTCCAGGTTGACAGGTTATGTGTTAGCCTCGTCCGAGTGCAATGGTGAAGCTCTGCTCTGATTGAGACACGGGAAAAAGGGGTTTTTATATGTATATGCATGTAGTCCTCTTAGTATACTCTGTTGGTCTTAAGCTTTCATTTGAAAAGTATCCGTTTTGTATAACTAATAACGCATCGTTCGATGCGAGGTTTTGTTTTTAGTTCATTCGAATATTTTACTAGATAAATGTATTAGTATTATCTTTGAATGAAGTTTGTGATATTCAAACCAGCGCTTTATAAATCAGATTTTCAATTTTTCCGCGGCGTATTTTCGAAAAAGATTTTATAAAGGCAGAGTTAATTAAATAACGGGTTTGGGTGTTACAAAGTGGTATCAGAGCAGGTCGTCTTCGGACTGTGAGGTTACGTGTCAATCAGAGCCGGTCTGTGCAGTCAGATCGAGTGAGCGTGTGTGCCAGTTGTGTCTGTCTTTTCTTGTTGTGTGTACTTGATGCGATTGATACTTATCATTGTTATAAGTTATCAAGTCAAGTAGTGGTTGAGTATTTTTATGCTTAAGTTTTAAAAATTTGTGTGGTTTGAACTTTTGGTTTGTAGATGCTTATTGCTAACAGTTGATGATCCAGCATGATGTAAAACTGCATGTGATGAAGATTTTGTTGAAAATATAAGATTATTTTCTTTTGAGTAAGTGAAAATGAATTTTTCACTAGAGTGAGAAAGGAGTAGGATGTAAGTAGATCCTAATGTGTGTTGTTATATGTTTGTTTATAACATGTGGTAGATTGATTACTAGTACTTAGTGTGGTTCTTTAATTGAACTATGTGAATGTATTCTCATGATGAGAACTTGTTTGAGAACATGCTATGTTTTATACATGTTTGAGTAGATGTTGTAAGTATGCGGACAAACGAAATGTAATGCATGTACTTGACTCGATGTCTTGTGTACATGGATGTTTCATTGTCTTACATATAGTTTAGTTATAAATATATGTATAGACATGTGGTAGTAATTATGTATGCTAGTTGTTACGTAGGTTGTTACGTTAGCATAGACGGGAATAGTGTGTTTATGTATTTTGCAGTGGTGTGTTTGTCAAGAGGACTGCACAGGGGTTTTGAGTAGATGCTTAGATATCTTACCTTATGTTTACCCTTTTCATACGACATGCATGTGAATGCTGTCGGTATTAGATTTCTCTTGGGAGGAATAAATTTGGAATCGATAGGACGGTTAGGTGCTTACACCGGATGTTCTAGTGGAAGTATAAAGGTGGGTTTGAGATAAGTGGGGGAGAAGATTTTGTCTCTCCAAGATGTTTCGAACGCGAGAAGTAAGGACGAATAGAGATGTTCTTGAAGTGGGTTGTTTAAGATTGAGTAGCGTTGTTCGAAGTGGAATTCTTATTTGGAGAATACTTTGGAGGAAGTATCAGATGATCATTTCGGAGTGAGTCGGAATGAAGTTGTTTAGCCGTAGGGAGAATGTGGCCATTGGGGAACGATGGAGCAGATTGAATGTTAAGTGAACACCGTTGCTGGGAAACGGAGAAGACGTGTGCATCAAGGGTAAGAAAACCTAGTGATGATCATACGACGAGTATGCGAATGGTGAATACCTTGAGGGTTAAGTTAAGTGGGAGGTTGATGTCAAGGATGGAAGGTGTGGTTAGGGAACTGAAAACCCGACTACAATAAGTGGGACTGGTGGTGTTTCTAGCGGAACTCGTAGGAAGAATGTTCCATTGTTTGGTTGTCTTTCACTTGATGGTTCATCCTCAAAGAGGAGGAAGAGTGATAAAGATGGAAGCTTTGTTGATGAAAAGTTTTCAGAGGAATCTGATGAGAGTTGTGTTGGAATCAACAAGACGGAGATCATGGTTGTTTGGAAATCAACTTTTGATAGTAGCTGAGATTAAATATGGAATTACTAGGTGATCGAGAAGAGCCTAGGAAGGATTTATAGCGGCTGAGTGTGTTAGAACCGAGTAGTCATTTCTTGGAAAGATTTGAGAAGCTTAGAAAATAGATGTGAAGGTTGGAGAACCGTTAGTGTTATTTAACCAAGGAAAAAGAAGTGAATTCTCAGAAGTAGATGAGAATGGAATTAAGAAATACCGTGTTAGAAATTGGTATACTTGTTAAGTTATCGAGTGGTAGTGGATTGTACGAGTAGTAGAGTTATTCCGAGATGGAAATGGGATAACAATTTGATGGATTTTGAAAGAGTTTGTCGAGAAGGAAATATTTTCATTTAGATGGTGATCGGACAATTAGTGTCGAGGGTGGATGAACCTTTGGAGGTTGAAATAAAGCTAAGTGTGAAGTGTCGTATTTGAATAATTGGAAATATGAAAGTATCAGAGAAAGTGTTTTGTACCATTCGGAAGTAAGAATGAGATTGACAACGACTTATTGGAAAAGTCGGTGGAGACTAAGTGATGTTGGGAACATCGTATATGTTAGAGTAGTATAGTAATACTATGTGGGAAGGAAATAAATGATTATGGATATTTTCGTCGTGAACGGTGGGATGATAGTGAGTCGACGAGTGACTTAAGGTAATATTTTGGATAAGAATATTTCGACGGGAAATGATATCGGGAAGGTCATGTTAAGGAAGTCAGAAATTGGATAAGAGATTATTTGGAAAATAAAACAGTTATGTTGAATGTTCGACGCAATGATTTGGGGAATTGCAAGGAAAAGAATTTGACGGTTGGATAGTATATTTTTGGCATGTGTTAAGAAATTTGAGAAGTTAGACAGCAGATGAGCGTAGGAGTTGTGCTACCGAATGAATGGTTGGAGTGAGATTCGACGCAGTTAAGAACTTATGGAATTTGAAAAGTTGTGAAGTGTGCAACGGAAGGGTCTTTCGGAGTATTTTGGGTTAAGTGGTTTTGTTTTGGAGTGGTGCTGCGAGTACCGTAAGATGTTAAGAGAAAGTTTTAAGTAGTTTGATGAGAATGGTTTATGCCATCATCACGATTGTTGACTATCTATCGACAAATCAAGGGATTAGCTGTCCTTGATCTATTGTTGATGAGTAGACGAGATTGTGTCGATTGGGATTGACTGATTTTGTCAAACTTGGTTTGGTTTGGAGTTTGTATGTTTTGTTGGTACGAATCCGGAAGAAGTGTGAATTTGAATCGGAGTTTGTGTAAGAGACCGTATCGGCTAAGGTATTATGACTAGAAAACCCGTTGGATTGAATGCAAGTTGGGAATTAGAAAGTCGGATGAGGGAGTTTATCCGGAGTTGTGTTTTGGTCGGGTAATTTTCGAGGGCGAAAATCTTTTAAGGGGGGTAGAGTTGTAACGACCCAAAATTTAGTATTCGTTATTTAATTATTTTATTACGCGAGGGCGTGATTTATAATTAAATTATTAAGCGGTGAATAATCATTTAGCGAGAACGTAAGTTAATGAGCGAGAAGTTATGTTGTTTGGGCCTTTGGGCGTGGAATAGGCATTGGGCCTAAGCCAAGTGGGCTTTGATCCATGAGAATAGAGAGAGAGCTATAAGTAGCCAAGTCAACCATGAATAGTCTCATAAGTTGCAATTCTTGAGAAGTTGAAGAGCTTAGCTAGGGCAAGGAGCTCATGGGGGAGAAAGAGAAGAGCAAGCTTGTGGATTCGTCGAGCTAAGGTACGAGAGTTAGATTACATATTCGTGAGTGATTCGGAAGAGGGGAGGATGTCGATTCCTCCATTCCCAAACTCTTTCCACTCTATTTTCTTGTGGGTTTTGTGAGTGATTTTCTTAATGGAAAATGGATTCTTTTGATCCTAACATGTGTAGTGAACTCATGGTAGATGAGGTAAACAACTTTGGGGAGTTGAAAATGGGAATATGTAGATGTTTGATCAATGATTTGCATGTTTATGCAACTTTGCTTATTTTGCAAGAAATTGGCATGATTTTGATTATTTGAGGTATTTGGATGTTTGGAAGGGATGATTAATGTTCCTTGATACCATATATGTTTGGAATGGCTGTTTATATGAATTTATAACATGTTTGGATGAATTTTTGAGTTGATTCAATGTTAAACCGCCTTAGAAAACTCAAGAACAGATATTTCTGATGTAGTTCGCTACCTGTTCGCTACAGCGAACGTGTTCGCTACGTGTTCGCTACGTGTTCGCTACGTGTTCGCTACGGGTTCGCTACGGATTCGCTCAGCGAACAGCACTGTGACAGCAACTTTTTGATAATTGTTTTAAGTGCAATTAGGCGCTTGTAACATGGTTTAAGGGTATCCTTACATGTTTGTTGATACATGTTGATGTTGTTAATGCTTATTGTTAATCGTTATATGATTCGCACGCGTATGCAATGACTTGTAGTTCAAGTGACTATGTTTATGTTTTAGCATTAATTTACAATGTTAAGGAAATGATGTGTGTTTTATGACATAAGTGTAAATGAAACCTTATGTGTATAAAAATGGTTATGCAGATAATTATCATGTGAATAATTATGATTGGAGTGATAGGATATTGTGTTATCCTAATGTGTTAGATGTTGGAATTGTGTTTCCGCATCAGTGAATGAATAGCTTCGAGCTAGATAGCGTCATGTATTTGATGTGTTTAAAAGTAATCATGCATTCATGAATAATTGTGTTATGGGAATCATGTGAATTCCAATAATTGATGAAAATGGACTATGTTTATGAAAAGTGGCCGAAGATGGGATTATGTTATCCGAGATCTGGAGCCCATATCCAAACATGATATAAAACTGTGTGACTCCTCTTTATGGGAGAGATGGTTGATGATAACCATATCCTACATGATATAAAACTGTTATTGAGCTTATCCAAGGGAGATAAGGTGGTTCGGTAAGTTCCGACGCATCCAACAAGATGTAAAACTGGGTTCATCTTAAATGGGGTGAATAGCAGCATCCGACATGATGTAAAACTGTGTTGGCTTATCCAAGGGAGATAAGATGGTTCGGTAAGTTCCGACGCATCCAACAAGATGTAAAACTGGGTTCATCTTAAATGGGGTGAATAGCAGCATCCAACAAGATGTAAAACTGGGTTCATCTTAAATGGGGTGAATAGCAGCATCCAACATGATGTAAAACTGGTTTGGTCCACCATTGGTGAGACGCTTATCCTGCATGATGTAAAACTGCAGATGTAGAGTCCGTGCATGACTATAATCTGAACAGTCCGTACATGACTATAATCTGAACAGTCCGTCATGACTGAAATCTGAACAACGTGGAAATGGTACCACATGCATTAGTCGTGTCTAGGGATGACATGACATTGGATAATTGGCATTAGATGCATTAGGGTAAATGCACATGTATTTGATAATTGTTATGTGACATTATCTGATTGGATTGTAATGTGTTTTCCGTATGTGTTAAGCTTTGGTATTTACTAATTGTTTAATACTGTGATTGTTGCCATGTCTTGGTATATGAGTAGAGTCCGTCATGACTATAAAATGAACAAGTGTAGAGTCCGTCATGACTATAAAATGAACAAGTGTAGAGTCCGTCATGACTATAAAATGAACACTTTAGTAGTGTCCGAGAAGACGTGAAACTATATGATTGGTGTGTTTGTAAATGAATGATTGATTGGTAGTCGTATTTGACGATGTATGTGCGTGAGTTAGAAATGTATGATAGCGTGTGAAGTGTGTAGTATACTACTCACACTTATATTTATGTTTATGTTTTCTAACTCTCTGCTTTGTGTTAATTGCTGGACCTTTGGGGGTCCAGGTTGACAGGTTATGTGTTAGCCTCGTCCGAGTGCAATGGTGAAGCTCTGCTCTGATTGAGACACGGGAAAAAGGGGTTTTTATATGTATATGCATGTAGTCCTCTTAGTATACTCTGTTGGTCTTAAGCTTTCATTTGAAAAGTATCCGTTTTGTATAACTAATAACGCATCGTTCGATGCGAGGTTTTGTTTTTAGTTCATTCGAATATTTTACTAGATAAATGTATTAGTATTATCTTTGAATGAAGTTTGTGATATTCAAACCAGCGCTTTATAAATCAGATTTTCAATTTTTCCGCGGCGTATTTTCGAAAAAGATTTTATAAAGGCAGAGTTAATTAAATAACGGGTTTGGGTGTTACAGGTAGCAAGCATCAGCGAACGCTACCAGAGAAATGCTGACTCTGTTGGAACTAAATTGATTTAAAAATGTTTGCCCCTAAATCTATTAAGGTTTTGATGATAACAAAGTATTAATAAACAATTGGAAGGACTAAAAATTTAATTTAAGTGTGCAGAACTTAGCTTCAGATAAATTCTGAATAAAGCTCAGAAGACAGGTAATTCAGAAGTTCGCAAGTTCTCAGAAGTTACAACCTTCAGAAGATGAAGCCATCAGAACTTCTTAATGACCAAGCTTCATCAAACTCTGAAGATCTTCTTGAAGTTGGTGAAGATTCTCTTTTGTTAGTCAACTCTTCTACCAATGAAGAAAAGGACCTTTCAAGCTTGATCAGAACAGCTACTCTCATTTTGTCTGTCCACTCTTGAGAATGTGGGACATCAGACTTATTAGCTGAATAAGGAAAGTCTTCTCTGCACATGGTCAAAGTGTCTGAAACTCTTACTCAGTTTTAGAAACAACCAAACTGCATCAAGACAAGCTGCTTGAAGACAAAAGGTTATCTACTTCAACGGTCATCTGTGCAACGACTCTTTTCTAGCTATATATATACTAGAAGAATCAGTTGTAAATATATATAGAATCAATCAAGGATTACACACGCGCTCGAACAAACTCTGAATTACGAATACAAGCTCTGAACCTCTGAACTAGTGTTTTTGCACTCTTAGTCCAAATACTTTGTATTCATTGTATTTGCTCTTTAAGGTTCTCTTAAGAGCAGTTATATTCTTTCAACTATTTTATTATCTCTGGTACTTGAGGAAACTTAAGCTTGTGTGCTTAAGTGAGAAGTCTTAAGCTTGTGTGCTTGAGCATTGTTGTGAAGTCTCTTGCTTGTGTGCTTGAGCATTTGTAATCTTGTGTGATTATAGTGAAATCCCTTGGAAGTGCAAGGGGACTGGACTACTCTCGTTTTGTGAGAGGAACCAGTATAAATTGCTTGTGTGCTTTCTCTCTCTCTCTCTCTCTCTCTCTCTCTCTCTCTCTCTCTCTCATCTTGTTATTATTTGTATTACTTATCCGTTGCTAACTTAGTTAGGTTAAGAACTTGGGAAAAGTTTTAACTTGGCTAAAACAGAATTCAACCCCCCCCTTCTTGTGTTTTCACACCTTCAATTGGTATCTAGAGCTCTGGTCTGTTACTTTCACTTAACTGTGAGACAGTAAAGATCTTGTGAAAGCACTATGTCTGGTGGAGACGATAGTACTAGAACAACTGGTGAGGCCAGTGATGCTGGTGGTGGTCCTAGAAATGCTTTTGGTTTTGACTACTTAAGTAATGAATCACATGAACATAGTGGCAATAGAAAGGCCCCTATATTCAATGGTGATGCATCATTATTTGAGTGGTGGAAGGAAAGACTGTATAGCAATATTACTGCTATTGATCATGAATTGTGGGATTTAGTTGAGCTTGGAGTAACTTTTGAAAACTTAAATGAACATGGAAGATTGTCCATTGAGCACAGCTAACTTAAAAATCTACACTAAGCATCACAGAGTAAAGGACATTGTTGTTGGTGCTATTAGACATGAAGATTATGTCAGAATAGAAAACAAGTCAACTGCTAAATCTATCTTTGACTCTATGTGTGCTACCTATGATGGTAATGAAAAGGTTCAAGAGGCTAAGGCTAGTCTCTTGATAAGGCAATATGAACTATTCACCATGCAACAAGATGAAAGCATTGAGACTATGTTTACAAGGTTTCAAATCCTTGTATCTGGTCTTAAAGCTCTTAAGAGGAGTTATTCCACCTATGACCATGTTCAGAAGATTCTGAGGAGTCTTCCTATTGCTTGGAGACCTAAGGACACTGCGATAGAAGAAGCTCAAAATCTTAAGACTCTGAGTCTTGAGGCTCTGATAAGCAATCTCAGAAGCCATGAGATGGTTCTGAATGCTGATTCAGAAGCTAAGAAGAAGTCCAAGTCTGTGGCTTTACAGTCAACTAGGACTCCTTCTAAAGCTCTTAAGACTCAGCTTCTTGACATTGAAGAGGAATCTTCTGCAGATGGTCAAGAGGAGGAAATGGGTGAAGATGAGTTTGCTTTATTCACCAAGTTTCAGCAATGGAACAGGTTTAACAAAAGAAATTTCAGAGGAAACAGCTCCAGAAATTTTGTCAGCAAAAAGGATGATCAGAAGAACTGCTTCAACTGTAAGAAGCCAGGACACTTTATTGCTGATTGTCCAGAAATGTCTGCCAAAGACAAAAGCAAAAGATACAGCTCAAAGAAGCAACAATTTAAGAGCAAATTGAAAAAGAGTCTGATGGCTACTTTTGAAGAGCTATCATCTGAGGAAGAAGTTGAGGAAGAGGAAGAGGCAAATCTAGCCCTAATGGCTTCAACTGACTCAGATACAGACTCAGAGGATGAATCAGAATCAGATTCAGAAGTTACAGATGAGGTATTTTCTGACTGTTCTAAATCTCAACTTATAACTGCACTTAACAAGGTCATTGAGAAACATCTCAGAGTGTTAAGTAAACAAAAAGCTTTACAAGAAAAGCTTAACACTCTGACTGAACAGGCAGACCATTTTCAAGGTCTATATCAAGAAACTCTGAATAGAGTGAATGATTTTGAAAAGGGTTGTGATGTGTGTCACAAACCTATTGATGAGCAGGAAATAGCTCTTCAACAGTTTGTGCATCTCAACCTTGGAAAGAGCAAAGCTGCAAATAGAATTTATAATGTTTTGAGACATAGAGGAGAAGGACTTGGCTATGAATATATGGTAGAACATATTCAAAGCTAAGACCTTTGCCAAAAAGGTTGGAAAATCTTGGGTTTATTATGTTGTTCCACCAAGTGAAGAGGGAAAGAATCCTGGTACTCTGGAAAATAAGGATGATGATCTGAGAAAATTAGAAGCTGACAGCTCAGAGGAATCAAGTTCCTCAGGATCTGGGAAGAAAAGTTCAGAAGATAGAAGTTATTCAGAACCTGAGAATATTAGTTCAGATGTTCTGAAAACTTCAAAATCTGAGACTTCAAATTCTGGAACCAAAGGAACTTCAGTACCTGAGGCTAGTCAATCTAAAGGCTCAGAAGTTTTTAAAAGAAAAAATTCAAACTCCAAACCTCAGATGCAATACAGGACTCAGATTATTTATGATTCTAGAGTCAGTAGATATAACCAATCAGAACAAAGGATTGGTGATAAATACAAACTATGGAGTCATAAACAATCCAAATCCTGGAATAATAACAAATCTCAAACAAAGAAAAAGTTTCAAAAAGGTTATTATTCCAAACCAAGATCTTTCTCTAACACTCAACAACATAGTAAGCATTTGTGGACTAACAAGCGTGGACCCAGAAGATGGGTACCAAAAGCTGAAATAATGTACCATTCAGATTTACCAACTAGGAAAGGATATGTCCTACCTAGAGCATGGAAACAAGTCCTGTGCAAAGGAAGAAGGGCTTATATCCTAGACAAATGGCTGACATGTTCTCAAGTTAACAATCAGAACTTGAGAAGTGAAGAGGAAGAATACTGGGATGACTTTATCATTAACTGTGATGAAGAATTCTACCGCAATGATTAAAGTTGTTTCTCATACAGCCTACCACTCAAGGAAGTATCATGAATCACTCATGGTATCTGGATAGTGGATGTTCAAGGCATATGACTGGTGACAAACAACTATTTTCTAAGTTGACTCTGAAAGATGGAGGATCTGTTGGTTTTGGAGGCAATCAAAAGGGAAAAATAATAGGTACAGGTACAGTAGGTAACTCTTCCCTTTCTATTAATGATGTTTGGTTAGTTGATGGACTCAAACATAACCTATTGAGCATAAGTCAATTTTGCGACAATGGTTATGTAGTTGTCTTTAATAAGGAATCATGTACTGTAACTAAACAATCTGACAACTCCATTGTATTCAAAGGTCTGAGAAAGAACAATGTTTATAAAATAAATCTTTCTGATTTGAATGAACAAAAAGTTGTGTGTCTTCTGACCTTGAGTGAAGAAAAATGGATCTGGCATAAGAGGTTAGGCCATGCTAACTGGAGGTTAATCTCTAAGCTTAGCAAGCTTGACCTTGTCAGAGGTTTACCTAAAATTAAATATCACTCAAACACACTTTGTGGTTCTTGTCAAAAAGGAAAGATTACAAAATCCTCTTTTAAACCTAAAAACATTGTTTCTACCTCAAGACCATTGGAACTTCTTCACATTGATTTGTTTGGGCCAGTTAACACTGCCTCTATCAATGGAAAGAAGTATGGATTAGTAATTGTTGATGATTACAGTAGATGGACTTGGGTAAAATTCCTAAGAACAAAAGATGAAGCTTATGATGAGTTTAGCATCTTCTGCAAACAAATTCAAAATGAAAAAGGCTACACTATTTTAAAAGTTAGAAGTGATCATGGTGGAGAATTTGAAAATGAACCTTTTGAAAATTTCTGTGAAAAATATGGCATTCTGCATGAATTCTCTTCTCCTAGAACTCCTCAACAAAATGGGGTTGTAGAAAGGAAGAATAGAACTCTGCAAGAAATGGCCAGAACCATGATGCATGAAACTAATGTAGCAAAGTTTTTATGGGCAGAAGCTGTAAACACAGCATGTTATGTTCAAAATAGAATCTATATCAGATCTAAGTTGAACAAAACTGCTTATGAATTGTTCAAAGGAAGAAAACCTGACATTTCTTATTTTCATCAGTTTGGATGTACTTGTTACATTTTAAACAACAAAGTCCATCTAAAGAAATTTGATGCTAGAGGTTATAAGGGTATCTTTATAGGATACTCTGAACGCTCAAAAGCATACAGACTGTATATTTCTGAAACACACACTGTGGAAGAAACTATGCATGTCAAGTTTGATGACAAAGAGCCTGACCAAGTGTCAGAGCTTGTGGAAGGTTTGTCTAGATTTCAGGTATCAGAGGATCAGTATTCAGATATTCCAAACTACTCAGAACATCCATTCTCTGAAGAACCTCTGAACATGACAGTTCCTACAGACTCTGAACATCAAAGGAATGAAGCAGCTGCTGAACCTGCTGTTGATGAGTCTGAAGATGATGAACCCCCTAGAAACACTTTCAAATACAAATCATCACATCCAGAGGAACTGATCTTAGGCAACAAGGATAGTCCAAGAAAGACAAGATGTCAACTAAGAAATGAGGAATCTTTAGTTGGTCTTATTTCAATGATGGAACCTTCAAAGGTTGATGAAGCTCTGAAAGATGATGCTTGGATAGTAGCTATGCAAGAAGAGCTGAATCAATTTCAAAGAAATGATGTATGGACTCTAGTGCCCAAACCTTCACACAAGAACATTATTGGAACAAAATGGGTATTCAGAAACAAGCTGAATGAACAAGGTGAAGTGGTAAGAAACAAGGCTAGATTGGTTGCACAAGGTTATAGTCAGCAAGAGGGGATTGACTATACTAAAACCTTTGCACCAGTTGCTAGACTTGAGGCTATCAGGTTACTTCTATCTTATGCTGTTAATCATGGAATAACCTTGTATCAGATGGATGTAAAAAGTGCCTTCTTAAATGGTTTTATTTCTGAAGAAGTGTATGTTAAGCAACCTCCTGGTTTTGAAGATGTCTCAAACCCAGAACATGTTTTCAGATTGAAGAAATCACTGTATGGTCTGAAACAAGCTCCAAGAGCTTGGTATGATAGACTCAGTAATTTCCTTCTTGAAAAGGGTTTTGAGAAAGGGAAGGTTGACTGCACACTCTTTAGAAAAACAACCAAGGAAGATATTTTAATCATTCAAATTTATGTTGATGATATTATTTTTGGTTCAACTAATGCTTCCTTGTGCAAGAATTTCTCTAAGATAATGCAGGATGAATTTGAAATGAGCATGATGGGAGAATTGAAGTTCTTCCTTGGAATTCAAATTAATCAGAAGAAGGAAGGAACTTATGTTCATCAATCAAAATACACCAAAGAACTTCTGAAGAAGTTCAACCTAGATGATTGCAAGATAATGAACACTCCCATGCATTCAACTACCAACATGAGCAAGACAGAAGATGAAGGAAAAGTAGACCAAAAGGTCTACAGAGGTATGATTGGTTCATTACTCTATCTGACAGCCTCTAGGCCAGATATTTTATTCAGTGTTTGCTTATGTGCAAGATTCCAGTCAGATCCTAGAGAATCTCATCTTATTGCTGTAAAGAGAATCTTTAGGTATCTGAAAGGAACAACTAATCTTGGACTTCTCTATAAGAAATCCAATGATTATGTGCTAAATGGATTTTGTGATGCTGACTATGCTGGAGATAAAATTGAAAGAAAATCCACAAGTGGCAATTGTCAATTTGTTGGTGAAAACCTTAGCTCTTGGGCTAGTAAAAGACAAACTACTATAGCTTTGTCTACAGCAGAAGCAGAATACATTTCAGCAGCTAAGTGTTGCACATAACTACTCTGGTTAAAATATCAGCTAGAAGATTATCAGGTAAGCAGTCACAATATTCCTTTATATTGTGATAACACTGCAGCCATCCATTTATCTAAAAATCCTATCCTACACTCTAGAGCCCAACATATTGAAATTAAACACCATTTTATTAGAGATTATGTTCAGAGAGGCATTATAAATATTAAGTTTGTTGATACTGAAAATCAATGGGCTGACATATTTACTAAAGCCTTACCTGTTGAAAGATTTGATATTATAAAGAAACATCTGAACATGTTTTCAATCTCTGAATGAAAGATTTTTTTTGGCAATTAAAGTGTAAGAGGTTATGTATGTCAGAACTTATGGTTCAAAACATCTGAAACACAAGCTCTGAAATACTTAACTCTGATAGATTTTTTTTAAAACTCAGAGGCTCTGAACTATTTAAGTGGAAAACGTTTAGTATTCGCTGCTGAACAGTTGTCCATTAAAATAGCAGTTACCAAGTAAACTTCTGCACGTGGTCTACGTGTGTCAGGTAGTGGGTGGTTAATGATGACTTTTAGTATTCAAATTTTTGTCAATAAGCGTAACTTCCCAAATTTGCCATTTTTGTGTTAACTGTACGCATTTAAATAAACTTACACAATACACTTGCACACTTTTCACTTTCACAACCTACACTTTCTTTTCTCTCTAAACCTCCAACAAAAATCTTCTTTCTCTCTCGTTAGTTCCTACCCTTACCTAAACTTCATCATGGCTGGTTCTTCTTCAACTTCAACAACCAAGATTCCTCCGTTCATGTTCAAACATCTTCAGATTGTTGGGAACGAGATGGAATTCCCAGAATCTCAACTAACGTTACTTCCTGAGAAGATGGTCGACTTTGATAGTCTGAAGGCTAATGGGTTTGATGTGAAGCCGTACTTCTCTGCTCAGGGTTGGGATAAGTATTTCGACATGTTGAATAGTCCTATCTATCCAGATCTCTTGAAGAAATTCTGGATGAAAGCAAGAGTCTTTTCAAAGTACGAAGCTAAGCTAGAAGAACGTGCTGCAATTGAAAGGAATCCTAGTCTAAAGGGAAAAACTAGGAAGGAGATGGGTCTATTGGAATTTACCGGTACACAGATTAGGTCTAACATCTGTGGTATCAATCTTACTTTCTCTCCAATTCACTTTAATGCTTTGCTTGGTTTGGATAACTCTGGGTTGGTGCTAGATGACTTTGAGAAGGATACAAGATTTAGAGAAGAACTTCTGCATAGGATGTGCATTGATATGAAGCTGAAGGGAAAGGTTAAAGGTCTGACAGATGAATGTAGGGTTCTATTCAAGATTATTCTATCAGCTATCAGTCCAAGAGTTGGTGGTACTGATACTATCTCCTGGCCCCATCGCCATCTGATATACTTTCTTCTAACTGAAAGGAAAGTCAATCTGGGAAAATACTTCTTTGAGAGGATATGTGAAGTCATCTTCTTAAGCAAGTCTCAGAGGAAAACAACCATTGTTTATCCTAGACTGCTTTCAGATCTTCTCTTCCAAGGTCACATCATTCAGAATCTGAAGAAGTTCTATCCAGAACTTGTGGCTCAGAAGCTCTCTCCAGAAGTTCTGAATGCAAGCTTTCTGACAAAGATGCATCTCATTAACACCAAGCTGGTTCAACCTGAACAAGAATTCTCAGTACGTCTTGAAGATCGTCTGTATGTGAATGGTTATCCTGTTATTTATGAATTGGATGCTGAGGAAGTCATTCAAGATTATCTGAAGGTTCTTCAAGATGAAGGTTTTACTGTTGATAGGAGTATGGTTCCAAAGGCTCCAGTAAACATGTATAGACCTAAGAGGAAACTCAAGAGAAAAGCTGATGCTCAGGAGGATCAAGCTAAGCCAGATCTTCTTGCTCAGAAGAAGGTTAAAGTTGAGCAAGCTTTTGCTGAGGAAAGAACCAAGATGAAGCATGAAGCTGCTACTGACAAAACTGTTGAAGCATCGTCCAAAAAGCCTATTGATCTTGATGCTGAGGAAAGTGATTCAGATGAGACTCAGTCTGATGATGAGACTCAGTCTGATGAAGAGACTCAATCTGATGAAGAAACTCTGGGTGCCAGGCTGCGAAAGAAACAAGCTCCTAGTTCTAAAGGTAAGAATCCTAAGTATGTTTTTAATGAAGCTGAAATAGGAGTAGGTTACACTGAACCTCTTAACACTATACTGCCTGAAACTGAAACCATTAACATTCCCTCTGACAATTCAGAAGAACATGATTGTTCCACTGATGAATTAATCAGACAAGGTAAAGAAAATCTTGAAAAATTTACCTCTTCTGATAACATTCAGCAGAAGGACAAACATATTTCTTCTGAAAATCCTCTCTCTGAACTTGAAAAACATCTTAGCCCAGACCCTCTAAATAATCAACCTTTCACTCATGAAACAAACAAACCTTCATCCCCTCCTAAACCAAAATCACCTCAACCTCAACCACAAATAGAAATATCTCCTCAACCATCTACTGAACCTCAACCAACCTCACCTATCAAACAAACTTCCCCCAGCAAATCTCCTGAACCAACTCCTGAACCAACCTCTGAACACATAGCATCTGACCGTAACCCTGACTCAGGTGCTGAACATGTTTCTCCTGAACGTGTTCACACTTGTGCCCCTAGACCTTCAGAAGTAGAGATTATTCAAATTGACAACTCTACCCCTACATCACCCTAACACTCCACAATTCCACATATCTCACCCTCACCTTCTGACCTATTTGGTAACCTCTCCAATCAGCTTTATGATGATCTACTTAGGTTGTCAAATATTAAGAACAGGTTCTTGGCTTGTCCCTCTGATGTGGATGTTGAAGTATCACTTCTCAAGGCCAAAATCTGTAATGCTCTGGATGCAGTTGGTGATGATATCAAGTCTGTTATTGGTAAACGGGATATGGAGGTTGTTCATCTGATGAAGGAAGGTTTAGCACGGGCTAGTTTGAAGAGGTTAACAATGTACAGTCATGAGGAAAATGAGCGTGCTAAGTTTGCTGTTGTGTCTGCTGCTGTGTTGCGTCTGAATGCTTTCAAGGACTGCTGGGTAGATTCCAAATTGTTTAAGAGTCTAAAAGCTTAGAGGATAGAAACTGAACGTCTGGCTGAAGCTGCTGAGAGGCTTGCTCAAGAAGCTGCTGTGCTGTCCCAAGATGATGTTCTCATGATTGATTATCAAGAGGAAGGTGGACCCTCCTCTGATAAGGGCAAAGCTCCTATGGATACAGATCAGCTGAGGGCTCTTCAGGAAGCATTGAGGCAACAACAAGAAGCTCTTGAGAGGCAAAGATCAGATCATCTGAATCTAGAATCAAAGGTGGACAAGGTTGACTCCAAAGTGGACTCTTTGAACGATAAATTTGACATCCTCTTAGCCTTTCTTCAGAAACCCTAGGATTCTCAGCACATTTATGTTATTTTATTTATGTTTATATTTATCTTCTGAACAATTTTTTAGTTTTCTGGATTTTAACTTGGTTATTTAGAATGTTATTTTTTTTTGCGTGGTTTATCTTTATTTCATTCTATTTTTTTGACAAGAACATAAGAACACAAGCAGAATTTAAAAGAAATTTTTTTATTAATGAGCTGCATATGCTGAGTACATTGGTAAAAAGAAAAGACAACCTAAACCTATTCAGATTGATCCTCAGAAGAAAAAATATATGATTGTTTTAATTTTGTGACAATATTGCAGATTTCAAGTACAATAAAGCGAATGATTCGGTTCTTGTGGTGAAAAAGGAGAACTATGATTCTTGCAACACCAATAATCCAAAACAAAAGATGGACGATGGGGATTCAAGATTTAAGCTCAGTGATTCTGGTCTCTATTATTTCATTAGTGGCAATGTTGAAAATTGCAAACATGGTGAAAAAGTTATTGTTTTAGTCATGGCTAGACACAAACACCACCCTCTTCCCACCACTGCACCTGCACCGTCTCAGCCGCCAGCAAGTGCCTTGTCGCCTCCTCAGATTCACTCGTCTACTTTGGATACTCCGGCGCCGTCTCCGTCTAAAGCAAGTTTTGTTGGTGTGAGTGTGGGATTTAGGGTTATGGTTTGGATTGTTTTGGTGTTTAGTACTAGCTATGCAGGGTTTGTTTATTAGTCTGTGTTATTGTTGTGAGACTTGTAGTTGGATCTGATGAGAAATAAATTTTTCTGTCATTTATGATTTTAATGTGTGTTTGAATTTGATCTTTTAATTTCATTCTTTGTTTATTTTGAATCCAACTTTATTTTTATTTATGGAATGCCAGATCAAGATCATCTTCATTTTTTAAAGAAATTGAGAGATTTTTTATCTGTGGGAACACAAAAGTCTAAAACAAAATTTAGTGCAACGTCGTCAATAACAATTATATGGTGCATCCGCCTATAAAACAATAAGATTTAGAGAGAAAATTTCTCTCTCGAAATTAAACGGCTTGATCTTACCTAATCAGAAGTGCGACCGCGCCGGCGTTTGTGTTGATGAAACCCCTGTTGAAACGGAGGGGGGTTGTGTACCTGCAGGCACTCCGACGCTCAAGTCAGTGAGGTGAAATATATGTTTTCTGTGCTAAAATAATGCGTACCTTACAAATGACAAAGAGTTGCGTATATATAGCCCCCCAGCGCTGGGCCAAGACCCTTGATGGCATTAATGGTCATCAAGTGGCTGCCTGAAAACGGCTATGAGGCCTTGATGTGCAGTAAATGCTCATCATTCCGGTTTACGGCCGTTACGATACGTGGAAGTATCAGACCGTTGGTGAATCGAGCAAGGCTCGTGAGGTCCTCGCGATAGGCTAGCTCGGGTTATATCTGTTCGTCATCCTTCGGTGCTCGAGCATCTATGCTCGGCCCAGAACACGGCTCTACAATGAGGAATAGTTGTAAAAGATAATATTCTATAAATTTTACATTATTTCATCTAAATCGACATCCTCTTCATTCAATTATACACTCTTTAATTTGTATTATGTTAACCTTATTTTTGGGTACAAAATTTTTGTTTATTGTTTAAATTTTAGTTTTGTGGTTGGGTTTTGGTGTTGTGCTTTGGGTTATTTTGGTGTTTAGTACCGCTATGCAGAGTTTTTTTATAATTAGTTTGTGTTATTGCTAATGATACCTGTAGTTGGATATGATTTTATGATAAATAAATTCTTCTGTTATTCATGATTTTTATGGGTGTTTGAATTGTTCATTTAATTTCATTCTTTGTGAATTTTGAATTGAGCTTTTCATCTTCACATTTCTCAAAGAAATTGAGAGATTTTTATCCGTTTAATGCCACACAAAAGGCAAATTTTAAAAAATTCCATCCCTGGAAAAAGAAATTCTAAAAAATGTTAAAAAAATAAAAACACGTTAAATAGAGTACAATGCAAAAAACACCATAAAAAACGGACGCTTGTAGGCTTAGTTTACACATGAACAGTGTTGTCTTCTACCTCTGGCGGGTCAACCCATGACCAGAAACGGGTCAAAACGTGGGTTATGCTCCAGCATCCATATCTTCCGTTTTTCAGCTCCATTTTTCGCGATTTTTTGTGCGTTTTGATCGGAATACAATTTCTAATGATTCTAACATAAAATTATAAAGTATCAAACATCAAAACGTGAGATCTAATGAGAAATTCATGAATCTATTAACACCATTAAAGACATGATTTTTCCCTCTATGTTTGTCCAAAAAACACAAAATTTGTGGCATTAGATTCGTACAATGATGGTCTACATAAGCCTTATAATTTTTCACTTCAGTTTGTTGCATATTAAAATTCGAAATTTTGAAAACATAAGAAAACGAAAATCATAAAAAAAAGATGAATATTTTAGTTTTGTTGGAAAAAAAGAAGAAGTTCATTTGCATTCTTAAAGAAGAAGATGGAATGAAAATTTAATGGTAAAATTTAGTGGGTCTTTTTGCAACTAGTCCCACACCCGTGCGATGCATAGGTGTTATGTGGTATTTTATATTATAATGTTGAAAAATTATTTGTATAAATTGTAACAATAAGTATTATAAAATGAAAATAATAATAATAATAATAATAATAATAATAATAATAATATAAAAGTGATGTACTTATCACTTCCTCCAACCAATATATATACCTATATGTATAGAGAATGAGTACGGACCATCAAAATTGAATGAAATATATTTATTTTTTTGGTGGGGTGTGCCAGCCAATGCAATAGTGCAACGCATAGGCGACACACTAAAATTGAATGAAATATGATAATGATAATGGTTATTATATATTTCAATCTCATAACCTAACTTTTTGCATAACCTTCACTCTTCTCTAAAATTATAATGTAATTAAGTCAATAATGTATTACTTCGTATTTTTTTTGTGTGACTAAATTATAAACTCTTTGTTGTTTCTATGAAAACGGTTGACATTTAAATGGGATAAATATTGAAAGAGAATCCAACCATGTTCATCTTCATTGTCACTAAGAAATGTTATAATAATGTAGAAAAATGTAATATCACAACATCAATTTTTGGATAATTGGAGAGGTATAATTCAATAATAATGTAGAAAATTGTAACATCTTGTGACATCAATTTTTGGATAATTTTTTTTTTTTAAGGAAACTTGAAGATATATTATTGCATCAAATCAAAATGTAACATCACAACATCAATTTTTGGATAATTGGAGAAGCATAATTCTTTATTATTTATTATGAGACTGATATAATATAAAAAAAAAAATAGAGATGAGAATGATATAATATTGATTATATTGAAAAAATATATAAGGAAGTGATGTGGAAACAAAATAAATAGAGATGAAAATGATATAATATAAGGAAGTGATGTGGCATTATTGTGTGATTTAATTGGATGTAAATGAGTGATGTGGATTAGGGTTAAGATGGATAGTAGGATAACTATATAGGAATTATATATATAGATTATACTATTTTAACTTAGTTTTTATATCATAAATGATGTAAGATGAAATGAATGGTCTTGATTGATACTAACTAAGATGAGTCAATTCTGCCCATTTTCATGGAATGGGTAGATAAGTTGTCACCCACACAAAATACTAAAACAAAATTTAGTGTAACGTCTTCAATGACAATTGTACAGTGCATCGGCCTAAAAAATGATTAGATTTAGAGAGAGAAAATTTCTCTCAAAATTTGACGACTCTACATAAAGAAACAGTCGTAAAGTATCAAATAATACATTATATGACATTTCATCCGAAATCAACACCCTTTTCATCCGCTTATCAAAACAAAAACAAAAACACCCTTTTCATCCGAACACCTCTGTACATTGTGATTAATTTTTTTTAGATCATTGCCAAAAGGGATGAGTATAGCCCTGTTTGGTGCTTTCTTTGTATCAGAATTTTTTTTAGTGAATTTAGCACTCTTTGTACCTATTTCACTCTTCAATAAAAAAAATAATTGTTTTGTGTTCCGCTTATATATGGCGCATTTGTTTTGTAGTTTCGTTTTTCCTAGTATCTATTCGTCTTGTGCAGAGACCGGTTATTAATAATACTAATGTATTTGCCGTTAAAATAAATGTTGTTTTTCCAAAAAACACTGTAACACCCAAACCCAATATTAGCCTTATTCTACCTTTAGAATCTTATTTTCAAAAACTACGCAGCGGATCAAATAAGGTCAAAGACTTAAATAAAAAAGATTAATAAAATATTGGTTCGAGATATTACAAATTACTTCAAAACCTTACTAATAACATTAATTGGTAGAATACGAGTTTAAACAAATCTTTGAATTAAATAAAGTATTATTAATTATACAAAATAATTAAGACTAGAGGACTCTACATATATAAAACCCCCTTTTCCCGTGTCATAATCAGAGCGGAGCTTCACCAATACTTGAACACACGACCTGAGAACCTGGACTCCCAAAGGTCCAGCACATACACAAAACAGAGAGTTAGCAAAATATCCGACTAAGTGCAAGTAACTCGATTACTATCCACACTTGAGTAAATAAAAGTAAGGCATAAGCATATATGTTCCTACACAATTCTATCTAATAAGCATACTCATTAACAATATAGCATAGCGAATTAGATAACAAATACACACATAATTATCAAAGAAACACTTATGTTAAATCAATGACAATTATCAAGTACAAATGACACATAATTCCTAAATGCACACTAATGTCAATTAGAAATGTATGTCTCCTAATGCATATCTAATGCATGTGGTACCATTCCTTTTTGGATAAACTTATATCCCTCTGCATCTCTCATTTGCTTACCAAAGCGGTTATGCATTTGACCAATTACATTGGATTTCCAACCTTACAAAAGACCAATCATACAACATGAGTGCATGAAATATTCACATAGCAATTATATGATACTAGCGGGCCAGGCAGGCGCGTTCCGCGCCTGCCTGTGTCTAACTTATGTACCCAAAAAAAAGATACGCCTTATGTTATGGTGAGTTTGTTAATAAAAGATTTTTGTTGCTACTAAAAAAAAGCAAGGGTAATGTTGGTATTATGAAAATTCTACCCCAAAACTCATGTATTCTTTTTATATATTATAGTATAGAATAGATATAGATGAAAAAACCATAAAAAAAAGAGAGGAAGTTAAGGGCAATTATGGAATAATTAAAAAACCATAAAGGAAGTTAAGGGCAAAATGGACCCAAAAAAATCCAGCCCAAACTCCCTTATCCCCTTTATATATTGTTATAGATGTATAGAATAGATATAGATGAAAAAACCATAAAAAAAAAGAGAGGAAGTTAAGGGCAATTATGGAATAATTAAAAAACCATAAAGGAAGTTAAGGGCAAAATGGACCCAAAAAAATCCAGCCCAAACTCCCTTATCCCCTTTATATATTGTTATAGATATAGTATAGAATAGATATAGATGAAAAAACCATAAAAAAAAGAGAGGAAGTTAAGGGCAATTATGGAATAATTAAAAAACCATAAAGGAAGTTAAGGGCAAAATGGACCCAAAAAAATCCAGCCCAAACTCCCTTATCCCCTTTATATATTGTTATATATTATAGTATAGAATAGATATAGATGAAAAAACCATAAAAAAAAGAGAGGAAGTTAAGGGCAATTATGGAATAATTAAAAAACCATAAAGGAAGTTAAGGGCAAAATGGACCCAAAAAAATCCAGCTCAAGCTCCCTTATCCCCTCTATATATTGTTATAGAAGTATAGAATAGATATAGATGAAAAAACCATAAAAAAAAAAGAGAGGAAGTTAAGGGCAATTATGGAATAATTAAAAAACCATAAAGGAAGTTAAGGGCAAAATGGACCCAAAAAAATCCAGCCCAAACTCCCTTATCCCCTTTATATATTGTTATAGATATAGTATAGAATAGATATAGATGAAAAAACCATAAAAAAAGAGAGGAAGTTAAGGGCAATTATGGAATAATTAAAAAACCATAAAGGAAGTTAAGGGCAAAATGGACCCAAAAAAATCCAGCCCAAACTCCCTTATCCCCTTTATATATTGTTATAGATTTACATCTACACATATACCAATATGTATGTACACTATCAATCATAATTACTATTCCAATTAACTATCAACTCCATGATCAATTAACAATTCATATTATGATTCAATCACAAACATCATTGTCACACATAATGCATTTATTCCATCAATCAACAATCCAATTATCATTGAATAGAATACTAGCATATATTCCTAATTATTCAATCATTTGAATTCACAAACCTCATTTTATTTCCAAATAATGTTTCTAACATAAGAAATTATTAACAAGCAAGCATTATTCCAGAAAACTAACTTCAGATTCGGAATCTACACAAAAAAACTGTGAAAAATAGGTTCGGGGTGCATGAACCATCGGAAAGTCAACACTCAGTCAACAGTCAACGCAGTCTGGTCAAAGTCAAGGGTCAACAGTCAAACTGTCAAACCAACAGTTGCGTCGGTCATAGCGTCGATATATTTCACGCAAATACCAGTTCATACTACATAATTATTATGCAGAAAAATTAGCGACGCCATAGCGTCCAACTATTCGATGCAAATACTATATTGCAGATTTTCATAAAAACGGGTTTTGAAGGTGGGTTTGATCCAAAAGTGCTTATTTTCACCAAAATCACTTATTTGAACTTAGGAAAAGTACATACACTTAATACCCAACATATAACTCATATAAAACAACTTAAACATAAGTTAAAAACATCAAATCATCAAGATTAATCACTTATCTTCAAGTTATTAGATTTTATCATAAATCTCAAAACCCACCATTTTTGCAAAGCTTGAGCAATCAATCAAAAGCAATGACATCATATATGCATCAACAAGGAATATAAACACATTCCCAATTCTCAAATTAAGCACAACCCATAGAGATGAAAGAGTTTGGGTATGGAGAAGAAAAGTTTTTCTCCCCTCTATATGAACCATCTCAAAATGAATAAATTACTACTCTCATACCTTATTGATGTTGGATTCTCTAGCCCTTCATCTCCTAGCTCTTCTTCAATCTTCCCCTCTACTTAGCTTTCCTCTTCATTCTTTCTCTTCTTTTCTCTAACTTTCTCTTTATCTTTCTTTCTTGAGAGCTTCTCTCTCTACCTCCATCAAAATCATAATTTATGACAACCTCTCTCTAACTTGGTCCTTATATAGTTAGGTTTACTGTAACACCCTAACCCATACTACCCTTAAAAACGTAATTTTAAAAACTTTTTAACAAGTGTAAAGGCAGAGTGCCACGCGGTAATTAAAACACAAGCATACACACAGAGCATCATGAAGTTTAACATGAAAAGCACCAGCGGATTCAATCAAACCAAGCATGCATATATATACATATATATATACTTAAGCCATATTCATCCCTAAGGATGTCACTTATACAAGAACTAGCATATCAAAAAGGTAACACCGATATACGATGAAAGCCAAGCGAAATCCCCGACTCGATGTTACATTACCAGAGCATTTACTATTTACAACCTCTAGTCAAAAGCTAGTACTAAAAGGAGAAATCTATGCTAAGTCTCCTCACCAAAAGATACTTCAACACCCAGCTAAAACAGTAGTCTAAACGTCGGCACAGTCCTCAGCCTGAATATCTGAACCCCCAAAGGTCCAGCAAATAACACAAAGCAGAGAGTTAGAAAACATAATCGCATAACATACGAGCATAAGAAAGGTCTTACACTTTCGAACTACATCATACATATTCTAACTCACGTCAAAACATCGCACTAAACAATTATCATTTAATAAAGTTCAACACAATTCAACCAGATAATGTCACATACCATTTATCAAATATATGCGCATTTACCCTAAGGTATCTAATGCCAATCAATTCACTGTCATGCCATCCCTAGACATAACTAAATGCATGTGGTACCAAGGTGTCTCACCAACGGTGGACCAAGAACAGTTTTATATCTTGCTGGATATGTCGGAACTTACCGAACCATCTTATCTCCCTTGGATAAGCCAACACAGTTTTATATCCTGTTGGATAACAACTCTGGACTCATGGATTAATCTAATCCGATCCTCGGTTTCATTATGGACACATAATCCATTTTCGTTATTGGAACCCAAGTTTCCAATGTTCACATACAATCATGAATGCATGTATGTATGCACATATCAACTATATGATATTCTTTAGCTCGAAGCTACTCTTTTATGAATGCGGGAACACAATCCTAACACATTCACTTAACATTACAAATTAATGCCAAAACATCACATTGCTCACTTTAAGCTACAACTTATTGCATACACGTTTCTCAATCATATAACGATTAACAATAAGCATTAACAGTATCAACAATCATGTAAGGATACCCTTAAACCATGTTACAAGTGTCTAATTACACTTACAAACATTAGCAAAAATTGCTGTCACAGAGGCCTTCGCTGAGCGAATCCTCAGCGAGACATGGCGAACCTCACCAGGAAGTCACCTGCTCATGGCGAGCATTGGCGAGCTTCAATGAACTATTCGCTGAGCGAAGGCTTAGCGAGCCTACGCGAACCTCACCAGGAGATCACCTGCTCATGGCGAGCATTGGCGAGCTTCAGCGAACATGTTCGCTACAGCGAACTCCTGGTCGCTTAGCGAACTACACCAGAAAGAATATCTGTTCTTGAGTTTTCTAAGGCGGTTTAACATTGAATCAGCTCAAAAATTCATTCAAACATGTTATAAATTCTTATAAACAGCTATTTCAAGCATAAGTGGTATCAAGGAACATTAATCATCCCTTCCAAACATCCAAATACCTCAAACAATCAAAATCATGCCAATTTCTTGGATTTTAAGCAACTTTCATAAACTTTTCAAACATGATTCAAACACACACATATCTTTCATGAAATCAAGCTAGTGATTAACACATACAAAGTGATGATGAAGAACATCACACTCACATACAAAAGCTTAATCAAAAGTCTAAAAGAAATTGAGTGGGAGAGTTCGGGAATGGAGACATAGACAATCTCCCCTCTCCTTGCCACTCAAGAATCATGAATTCTAATCTCTTACCTTAAGTTTGGTGATGATTCCTAGCCTTCTCTTGCTCAAGCTTTCTCTCTTGATCAAACCCTAGCCCTTGCTCTATTCTTGCTTCTAAGACAAAAGTCATGAAATGAGCTAAGTCTCATGACAAGGTTTCTTTAAATACCTCTCCCTAAAAGTCATGAACCAAGCCCAAATGGCTTAGGCCCATTGCCTCTCACGCCCGTTAAGCCCAAAACAAATGTTCTCGCGTCTAATAACTTACGCTCGGCTAAATAATTATTCGTCGCTCACTAAAATAATAAAAGCCAATTAATAAATAAAATAACATTTAATAAAATATACGAATACGAAAAATGGGTCGTTACATTTACCACCTTCTTCTTTTACCAAAATACCCCGCTACTAAATGGGCCTAAAACATATTCTAACACATCAGTTCCCTCATTCTATTCTTAACGAGTTATTTCTATTAAAAACACGTAAACCAACAATTAACACATAATTAATTAATTACATTAAAAACCACAAATAAAATAAATGCAAATAATCAATTAATTATTAATAATTAAATTTGGGTCGTTACAACTCTACCCCACTTAAAAGAATTTTTGCCCTCGAAAATTGGCTAAAACAATCTGAACAAGACCACTTCATCTAGTTTTCCAATCAAAACATCCAAAACTCTAGACACTACCAAAGTTTGACAAAATTAGTCTCATCCATTCAACACGATTTCATCTACTATCAACAAGAGATCAAGGACGGCCAATTCCTCAATTTGTTAATAGATAGACAACAATCATGATGGTGGAATCAACCATCTTTACCAAACTATAATAGTGCTTCCTTAAACATGAAACCTCCATTGAATATTAAATCTAAAGTCCTTTACTTTCCTTATCAAGTACTACACTTATATTACGTCTGTCTTCACTACACCAAGTACCATGAATTAAATCTTCATAATCCTCACCAACTTTTCCATACTTAATCTTTTTTTTTCATAGACAGTTACTTATCTTGCTCTTATTCCCGAATAATCACAAAAATGTTCTCCGGTACTTATACTTATTACGTTCTTCCAACGACTAACTTTCCTATTCCATATCTTTTGTTAATGTCACTTCACACTTAACTTCATCTTTTATTCCAAAATCTCATTCGAAATTTTCCAACGTACTTTTTCACTTAATGATTCCAACATTTTGATTCCGACTGTAACCTTCTCCTATAATTCTTCTCTCGAGCTCGGTTAAATCCAACATATAAATTTTTCCTCTTTATTTCACAATTTCATCCTCAGCTACACGAATAGTTCACTTCTTTACTTTGACTAAGTTGCACCAATCTGTCCATTAAATTCAACTCTATTTCCCGACCATTTCTAATCTCTTCAAGAATATAATTAGTTAACTTTATTATCCTCAACTTCGCACTTATAAACGTCATCTCATGTATCAATCTTACATTACTGAACTGCTTAATCAACTTCAAAATTCTAATCGCTTCTCTCTGACTCATATTCAACTCTACTTAATCAACAGATACTTCAAACTCTTGAGATCACTTGAACACTTCAAATCTCGTCTCATATAAAATATTGCTCCCGAATCAACAACAATTCCAAATCATGAATCAGATACTTTTTCCCATGAATCTTCCACTTCGTTGACGCATAGACCACCACTTGTCCGTCTGTAAAAGCACACTACTCAAACTCATTCTAGAAGAAACTTCCAATAAGCTTTCGATAACAATCAGTTAATCCTAGAAAAATTATAATCTTAGCAACTGATTTAGGCTTTCTATTGCAACACGACATCCACCTTCGACGAATGCACAACTATTCCACCACTCTATAACACATGATTACAAAACTCACTTCATGTAACCAAAACTCACTCTTCGACGACTTCACATACAACATCCTCTTCATATAAGTTATACCAAACGACATTACTTGCATCTGATGACAACTCGATTCCAAATTTCATCTTACTTATCACACTAGCATTCAATACACTGACACCGGCTAACTAATCCATAAAACCATCAAATTGTATCCTCATCCAATTGCTGATAATCACTATAGGTTTTATGTTGTCATCCTTCTTCTTACACAATTACACTGACGTCGTCCACGGCGAAACAATTGGTCCGACAGACTTCTTCTGTAACAGATCTTTCATCTGCTCTCCCAATTCATCCATCTCCAAAATAAACTTTACAATCGTCTCCACTTTACACTTGAACACTTTCCTTCGGCGACGTCTCCACTTGGCTTGATTACTCACTCTCAAGACATCCAAGAAGGGTATAATCTTCTCCCCTACTTATCTTAAACCCACCTACAATCGTCTACTAAAACTCCTGATTCTCACAAATAACTGTAGGTTTCTACGGTTCTAACTTATCTTCCCAAGAAGAAATTAGTATCGACGGTGTTCGCACACATGTCGCATACAAGGGTAACTACGAACTACTACACATGAACATCTACATAAAAAAAATTGCACACAAGCGAACATAACATTTCACATAGATATTCAAGTAACATACATCTTCTATAAATCTTAAAATTAAAAATCGAATCAAATTAAGAAAAGATGAATATTACATAACAACAGTTTCAAATAGTTCAACAATTCATATTCATATACACATGTCATGCAAGAAAATAATTAGCTTAACATGAGAATTATCATGGTAACATAAAGTAGTCAAAACATGTGCAACACATTTACCAAGTGTAACGACCCGATTTTTAGTAAATCGATATTTTATATATTTGCATATATTTTGGGTTAGTGTTAAATATTTATTTACGCGACCTATAATTATTTATCGCGAACATAAGTTTGTGAGCGAAACCTTTGTCGTGTTAGTGGGCTTGGGCGTGTGATAGAAGCTTAGTGGGCTTAGGCAAGTTGGGCTTGAACCAAGAGAATTGGAGAGTAGTATAAGTACCAAGTCAAACCAAGGAATAGTATCATAACTTGTTTTTCATGAGAAGTTGAAGGTTGTGAGCTTAGAAGCAAGAACCCTAGGAGAGCTAGAAGAACTCGAGCAAGGAGAAGAGATTTAGAAGCCAAGAATCATCCTTCAATCTAAGGTGAGAGTGGTTAAGCATAAGCTTGGGTGATCCAAGAGAGGGGAGGTGTCTAGCCTCCATTCCTAAACTCTCTCATCCAATTTCTTTGGGGTTTGGGTGAAGTTTCTTTATCATAAACATGTCTTTTCATCTTAGTATGCTTAATGAACATCTAGGAGGGAATATGTATATGTTTGATGATGTTTTTGCATGTTTATGCAACTTTGCTTATTTTGCAAGAAATTGACATGATTTTGTATGTGTGATGTGTTTTGGTGTTTTTGAATGTTGATTCATGTATATATGTATGGTATATACCTGATTGATCACTTGTTATGCATTTATAACATGTTATAATGTATTTTGGATGGATTTGAATGTTAAACCGCCTTTGGAAAACTCAAGAACAGATATTTTTCTGGTGTAGTTCGCTAAGCGACCAGGAGTTCGCTGTAGCGAACCTGTTCGCCGAAGCTCGCCAAAGCTCGCTATGAGCAGGTGACTTCCTGGTGAGGTTCGCCAAGTCTCGCTAAGGCTTCGCTTAGCGAAGGCCTCAGTGACAGCAATTTTTGCTAATGTTTGTAAAGTGTGTGTATCCATGTATTTGGTTTCGTTTTGGTTTGGAATTATTATATGTTTAATAATTGTGTTGTGTAATGGCATTTATATAAAATGTCAAAGAAGTATATGTATTTTTGTATATCGGATTGTCCGATAAAGAAGAATATCAGTTTGTCTGATAAAGAAGTTTAATGGATTATGTTATCCATGTTGTGAGCAGTAGCTTCGTGCTAAGTGATTATCATATGTTTGGTAAATGCATGGCATTCATAAATTCATGCATTATTTAGGGATATCAGACTTGTCTGATAAAGAAGGATATTGGACTTGTCCAATAAAGAAGAATATCAATGGTAAGTTCCTTGATAAAGAAGATGGTACCACATGCATTAGTCGTGTCTAGGTTGGCATGACATTGAATGTTTGGCATTAGTCGCATTTGAGTAAATGTGCAATTATGTGTTATGTGTTATGTGAGTTCGTTGTGTTGTCCGAAACGACGTGAAACTATCTGGTTGTGTATTTGTGAGTATGTGTTATTTGGTGTATTGCTTATTGAGGCATGTGTGTGAGTTAGTGATACGTGATAGGTTGAATATAGGTGCGTTTCTATATTCGTATGTATGTGATTATGTTTACTAACTCTCTACCTATTTGTTATGTGCTGGACCTTTGGGGGTTCAGGTATTCAGGTCGAGGTTTTCGATCGAGCTTTAGCTGTAGATCGTTTTGGTGTGGAGCACTTTTGGTGAGGAGCTAGTGTAGGCTACCTTTGTATAGTTTGTTAAGTTAGTTTGGTTGTGATGTATATTAGTGCTCTGGTATTTTGTAACATCGAGTCGGGGATGGTTTGTATTCCGTCGTATATCGATGCGAACATCTTAACTTATGTTTTATGTAGATAAATTATCTTTTGAACTATTTTGTTCATTGCTTTGAAAATCCTTTATGTTATGTTTTCCGCTGCGACGTTTCGTGTCGTGTGCACGATCGTTTTATAAAATGTTTTTCCGTAGCGCTCCGGCTACTTATCTTTAAAGAGTTTTTAAGATCACGTTTTTAAGGGTAGCTAGCTGAGGGTGTTACAATAGTTGGTATCAGAGCAGGTCGGTTCATGTGAGCCATTAGGATTTTCTTTCTCTTGTATGAAGCATGTGTTGGGTACACTGTTAATACATTCTAACGTCGAGTTGTGATTCGTTCAGGAATCATGGCTGCTGCTAGGACCAACGCTCAGATTGCACAAGCTTTGACTGCTTTGACTACATTGGTGGTAAGGGATAATGACCCGGGAAGGGATAGTGAGAAAAGATTGGAAAGGTTTATGTCGCATAAACCAACTCTGTTTACCGGAGGCTATAACCCGGAGGGAGCTATCAAGTGGTTAGATGAGGTTGAGATCATCTTTGAAGCAATGTGTTGTTCTGAGGAGAACAAGACTACTTTGGGAACTTATGCCCTTAGAGAGGAGGCAATCGTTTGGTGGAGGAATGTGAGACTCAAGATAGGAGTGGACGGTGTTGCTATCGTTTGGGAAACTTTCAAAAGGGAATTTTTAAGGAAGTACTTTCCGGCTGATGTGAAGAACAAGAAAGTGATCGAGTTCATGGAGCTCAAGCAAGGAAATTTATCGGTCGCCGAGTATTCGGCTAAGTTTGAAGCTTTGTGTGTGTTTAGTCCACACTACAACACGGTGGAAGCCGAAGAGGATAAGTGTGTCAAGTTCGAGAGTGGACTTCGTCCGGATATCAAGCTTTTGATTGGATTTTCTGAAATCAGGGATTTTCCGACCCTTATGACCAAGGCAAGAATTTGTGATGAAGATAGCAAAGCCAAGACCAACTACTATAAGGTTCTGAATGATAGGAAAGGAAAAGTGTTGGCGTTGTATGGTTGGCCTCATTTTGCTAAAACATATGATCTTTCCTGATGTGGAACTACATGCTTCCACCATCCAGTATAAGCAAGATGTTCGGTGCAATGCTTCAACATTGGATACCACATCCAGTAGGCCGGGCATGTGTATGTTGAGATCTCGCGCCTAAGTTCTATTTATGGAATCCACAATAAATGGTCGTTTGTGATAAGGAGCGTTGTCACGCATAATTATTAATGGATCTCGTGATCAAGTGTTGCTTGTTAATCAGATCTTCAAGTTAAGGAAACAAAACATTTGAATTAAAGATTATTTCCTGAAAGGAACCATTAATTATGCTGAGCTATTGAAGCCTAAATTGAAGACTTACCCTGAGCTCGTGAAGGTTATTTAAAGAAGGTTGACTCCATTGTTCAAATCACTGAAACCAGAATTGAGTCTTACAAAGCGTGAGTTTAGGTTTGAGTATTGTGTTTTATTGTGTTCTAAGTCTTGTGTTGATTTCCCACTAGACTAGGAACTGTGTGTTTGTGCATTGTAATATCTCTGGAGCTTCTAAGCAAGGAGATAGTGTGTGTATACCATTCCAAAGCTTTTAAGCACGGAAGTGGCGTGAGTGTTTTATGAAGTGTGTCTTCGCATATTAAATCTAGTATTGTACGATCACAGTGGCTGTGGTCAAGAGGAGGTGAGCGGAGGTTCTCATACCTAGGTGTGTCTTAGGTAGGATATAGCACGGGTGGTGATTAGGTGAGAAGTCATAAACGGGAGGTTTATTGAGGGCTTCAAACTAATACTATCATAGTGGATTCTCTCCTGGATTGGTATCCCCCAGAGTAGGCTTATGCTGAACTGGGTTAACAAATTACTGTGTTAATTTACTTTCAGTTTTGTTTAGTTTATTATTCCTTGTGTATGCGCTGTTGGATGTTGGATCATTGATTCACGCATTAAAAGTGAAATATAGTGGTGAAGCGTTGAGTACAACATCTTAATACTAGTGTGCCAGAATTTCAATTGGCATCAGAGCAGGCACCCTGCTCGAAACTCAGGGTGAGCTTCAGGGACGGAAAATTCTGGTGAGATGGACAAGGAAGGAGGAACGGTTTCTAAACCACCATTGCTAACTGGGCCTGAGAACTATGACTACTGGAAAGCTAAGATGATGGTGTTTCTTAAATCCATTGATAGCAGAACATGGAAAGCTGTAGAAAATGGATGGGAACCCCCTATGGTCATTGATAAGGATGGAAAACTAACAGGTGAAATCAAGCCTAATAAAGACTATTCCAAAGACGAGGATGACCTAGCTCTGGGAAATTCAAAAGCCTTGAATGCCATATTCAATGGGGTGGACATCAACATGTTCAGACTTGTTAAACGATGCACTGTAGCCAAACAGGCGTGGGAAATACTCAGGAAAGCACATGAAGGAACCAACAAGGTAAAGCTGTCCAAACTTCAGATGCTTCGCACAAATTTTGAAAATCTGAGTATGAAGGAAGAAGAGACTATTCATGACTTTCACATGAATATTTTAGAATTTGCAAATTCATTTGATGCCTTGGGAGAACCCATATCAGATGAAAAACTGGTGAGCAAAATTCTCAGATCTCTACCTAAGAGGTTTGACATGAAAGTAACAGCAATAGAAGAATCTCAGGATCTGGCCAACATTCAAGTGGATGAACTAATAGGCTCACTTCAAACCTATGAGATGAGCATAAATCAAAGAAAAGAGAAGAAAAACAAAAGTTTGGCTTTTACTTCTAATACTACAGAAGATGATGAGATAGATATGGAGAGTGATGAAAGTTTATCTGAAGCCATGGTGTTACTTGGTAGACAGTTCAATCGTATCATGAAGAGGATGGATAAAAGAAATAAATTCAATGGTCCAAACACCAAATCTGACTTCAACAATAAGTTCAATGGTCCAAGCACCAAATCTGACTCCAACAAACCTGTATCTACTCAAAGGAGGACCAGAAGTGATGACAAAGGTACTTCATCTAGAGGAGTTCAGTGTCATGAGTGCGAAGGATTTGGCCATATCAAATCTGAATGTCCTACTTTTCTGAAGAAGAAGAAGAGTCTTGCTGTTACTTGGTCAGATGAGGATGATTCAGAAGAAGATGAAGGTGAATCTGCTAAACTTGTCAATGCATTGACAGGTGTCTATGAATCTGATGCTGAATCATGCGATGAAACATCATATGAAGAACTGCTGGCTACCTATAAAGACTTATTCATCAGGAGCAATGAATTCTGCAAAGCCTTGGAAAAACAAAAGGTGACAAATTGTCAACTTCAGGCCGAGAAGAATGAATGTCTGGATATAATTAAGACTCTCAACAAAGAGATTGAAAAGCTGAATGAAGACTTGGAGCATGCTAGAAAACAAGTTAGAGTTTTTGCATCAGGAGAAGAAAAATTTCAAGCCATGCTGCTAAAACAAAGTGCTGGTAAGAAACCTATTGGCTTTGATTACGAGATAGTGGATCAAGAAATGGGTTACAACAAAGCTACAATTACTACCCCCATTGATAAAACTTTTCCTGTTAGTGGTGGGTTACTACCTCCTCACCCTCCCACACATCAGGGAACTGACACATGGTTAAAACCCAAGCAGCATGTCCAGACTAACTCGATGCCTCAACACCCGCCTCACCATCAATACAACAGGTCAAGATCTAGGACTAAAAGAAGGAATTGGAGGTGTCATTATTGTGGTAGGAAAGGGCACATTAGACCTTATTGCTACAAACTGTACGGCTATCCACAGAATTCAAGGCCACTTGAACCCAAATCTGTGAACGTGAATGTCAAGAAAGAATGGAAGAAGAAGGAGGATGGTGTAAGCTTGATAGCTCATACATCACTGCGGGCATCATCTAGACAAGATTGGTATTTTGACAGTGGATGCTCTAGACACATGACTGGAGTGGAAGGGTATCTAGCCAACCTAAGGTCCTATGCCACAAGCTTTGTAACATTTGGAGATGGAGCCAAGGGAGAAATAAAAGGAATTGGAAACCTAATTGATAATGGGTTACCAAATTTAGACAATGTTCTGTTAGTAAAAGGACTTACAGCAAATTTGATTAGCATCAGTCAACTATGTGACCAAGGCATGAAGGTGAACTTCACACAATCTGAATGTCTTGTTACAGATGAAGAAGGAAAACTGATAATGAAAGGAGTAAGGTCCAAAGACAATTGTTACTTGTGGGTGTCTGAAGAAGGAAATTATATGTCTACCTGCCTCATAAGCAAAAATGAGGAAGTCAAACTCTGGCATCAAAAGTTGGGTCATCTACACCTGAGAGGAATGAAAAAGGCCATAGCTGAAGAAGCAATCAGAGGATTACCCAAGCTAAAGATAGACGAAGGAACAATATGTGGAGAATGTCAGATAGGCAAACAAACCAAGGTGGCGCACCCAAGGCTTCAACATCAATCTACTACCAGAACACTTGAATTGTTACACATGGATTTGATGGGACCTATGCAGACTGAAAGTCTTGGAGGAAAAAGGTATGCTTTTGTTATGGTGGATGATTTCTCTAGATTTACATGGATAGACTTCCTTAGAGAAAAATCAGATAGTTTTGAAACATTTAGAAACTTATGTGTGCAACTTCAAAGAGAAAAGGGGTCTGTCATCATAAGGATCAGAAGTGATCATGGAAAGGAATTTGAGAATAGCAAATTCTATGATTTCTGTGCAGCAGAAGGTATCCAACATGAATTCTCTGCTCCCATAACACCACAACAAAATGGTGTAGTAGAGAGAAAGAATAGAACCATTCAAGAGTCTGCTAGGGTAATGCTTCATGCCAAGGGTCTTCCATATCAGTTCTGGGCAGAGGCTATGAGTACAGCCTGCTACATACACAACCGTGTAACACTCAAAAAGGGAACATCTGCAACCTTGTATGAATTATGGAAGGGAAGAAAGCCAACTGTGAAACACTTTCACATTTTTGGGAGTAAATGCTACATTCTTGCTGACAGAGAACCAAGACGAAAACTTGATCCTAAAAGTGAAGAAGGTATATTTCTGGGATATTCCTTGAATAGCAAAGCCTACAGGGTCTATAACACAAAAACCAAAGTCATTATGGAAACAATCAATGTTGTGATTGATGATGCACCATCCACTCAACCATCGGATGTGGAAACTGATGTTGAACCATCTCCTGACAACTCTGATGAGACGACACAAAGTGAAAAGTCTGAATTAAAAGATGATGAATCTGATCAAGACTCTGCACCTGCCCCAGCAAAAGCACCATCTATTAGGACACAGAAGAATCACCCTAAAGATCTAATCATAGGTGATCCAGACCAGGGCATTGCTACCAGAAGAAAGATTGATGCTATCTCAAACACTTGTTTTGTATCAAAATTTGAGCCTAAAAACATAAAAGAGGCTCTTACTGATGAGTTCTGGATTGAAGCAATGCAAGAGGAATTGAATCAATTCAAGAGAAATGAAGTCTGGGACCTTGTTCCAAGACCACATGGAGTAAATGTCATAGGCACTAAATGGATATACAAGAATAAGTCTGATGAGAAGGGTACAGTAACAAGGAATAAGGCAAGACTGGTAGCTCAAGGATACACTCAGGTGGAGGGAATTGACTTTGATGAGACCTTTGCTCCTGTGGCAAGACTAGAATCCATAAGGCTGCTTCTTGGTGTAGCTTGCATCCTCAAACTCAAACTCTACCAAATGGATGTCAAGAGCGCCTTTCTAAATGGATATCTTCATGAAGAAGTATTTGTTGAACAGCCCAAAGGTTTCATAGATCCAAATCATCCGGATCATGTCTACAAACTGAAAAAGGCTTTGTATGGCTTGAAACAAGCACCAAGGGCTTGGTATGAAAGGTTAACTGAATTCCTGATTAACCAAGGATACAAGAAAGGTGGAAATGACAAGACCTTATTTGTCAAAGAAATGAATGGAAACTTGCTGATAGCACAGATATATGTTGATGACATAGTCTTTGGAGGGATGGCGGAACCGATGGTCCAACACTTTGTGAGACAGATGCAGTCTGAATTTGAGATGAGCTTGGTAGGAGAATTAACCTATTTTCTTGGATTACAGGTGAAACAGATGGAAGACACAATATTTGTGTCTCAAAGCAAGTATGCTAAAAATATCATAAAGAAATTTGGCATGGAAAATGCTGCACACAAAAGAACACCTGCTGCCACACATCTAAAATTAACCAAGGATGAGAAAGGTGTAGATGTAGACCAAAGCCTGTATAGAAGCATGATAGGGAGCCTACTGTACCTCACAGCAAGCAGGCCTGACATCACCTTTGCTGTTGGTGTATGTGCTAGGTACCAAGCTGAGCCAAAGATGAGCCATCTTACACAAGTAAAAAGAATCTTGAAGTATGTCAATGCAACCTCTGATTATGGAATAATGTATTCCCACACCAACAATGCTAGGTTGATGGGATATTGTGATGCAGATTGGGCTGGATGTGCAGATGACAGAAAAAGCACCTCTGGTGGATGCTTTTATCTAGGAGAAAATCTTATTTCATGGTTTAGCAAGAAACAAAACTGTGTTTCTCTATCCACTGCAGAAGCTGAGTACATTGCAGCTGGGAGTAGTTGCTCTCAATTATTGTGGATGAAGCAGATGCTTAAGGAATACAATGTTGAACAAGATGCTCTAACATTGTACTGTGACAATTTAAGCGCCATAAATATTTCAAAAAATCCTATTCAGCACAGTAGAACAAAGCATATTGACATTCGTCATCACTTCATCAGGGATTTGGTGGAAGAGAATATTGTGAAATTGGAGCATGTTGCAACTGAAGAACAGGTAGCTGATATTTTTACCAAAGCTTTAGATGCAAATCAGTTTGAAAGGCTTAGGGGCAAATTAGGAATTTGCCTATATGAGGAATTATAGCAGTTAAGGCATTATGTGCGCGCAACCGTTTTTTTCTCCAAATTTTGTCTATTGGCGCACGTAAATCAAGGGAAGACAAAAATAACTTTCCATAACTTCTCTATTACACGCTATCAACTCTCATATCATCATTATTCTTTTCCAAAACCTTCAACTTCCTCTGAACTCCTTGCTGCGACCTGCAAACACAAACCATCATCTCAAATCATCAAAAACTTCAAAAACTTCAACAAATTCTTTGAGAAAATGTCTCAATCTTCCGGTTCCGCTCAGATCAAAAACAAAATTGCTGATACTGTGAAAACGAGATCAAAGTCTAAGAAGGAAGGAACAACTGTTGTGGTAGATGCGATGCCTTTATCAAGTATTCCTGCAACTACTTCTAAGAAGAAGAAATCTGCAAAATCGTCTAAGAAAGTAAGTGAATCGTCTCCCTCTATTAAGTCTGATTCTATTAAGTCTAAGAAGAAGAAACCCCAATCTCCTGTAAAAAGGGGTTTAAGCATGTCTGATCTGTACTTAAGTAAGAACTTTTCTGAAACGGCGAATGTGGAATCGCATGATGTTGCCTCCGGCAAAAATGCGAATGTTGAATCGTCTGTTAAGTCTGTGTCTGACAAAGTGAATCAAGAAAACCCTACTGTAGAGGAAAACCCTAGTTCTGTTGAAACCCTAGGAAAAACCCAAAATATTGCTGAGAATGTTGGTGTGACCAATCATCCGAGTGTTCCTGAGAATATGACAGTTCCCACGAATGTCATAACTGATGTTACTGAAAAATCTCAAGAAAAGGCTGTTGTAACCGATGCTCCAACCGGTGATGAACCATCCTCTATACCAACTGATGCTGAGAAGGATGTTGAAGCATCCAAAGGAGGATCTAGCCCACATGCTAACACTGCCACTGGGTCGTTTGGCAGTAGATCTAATACTGAAGCTTCCACTGAAGAGGAAGTAAACAAAGAAAGTACCCCTGAGGATGTGGCTGATTCTGAGCCAGAGAATGAAGCTGGTGAGGACTCTGAGAAAACCACAAATGAAGAACAGGACATAGTGGATGTTGATGAAGTCCCCTCAGAAGAAGATCTGCAACCTCCACCTACTCAGAAAGGAATTGGGAGAAGACTGAGAAGCAGGACCACTACACCTGCACCTGTTGTTACCACTACCCCTGTTGTCACCAAGAACTCAAAGGACACTACTCTGAAGCCTGTCAAGTATGGTCCTAAGAAAGGATGGAGCAAGCCTATACCTCCTCCTGAAAAGAATAAGGGTGTGCTGAAAAGGAAGAGTGCACCATCAAGTGACTCTGAATTTGCAGCTGAAAAGGATGCCTCAAGCATCAAGCCTCCTGCTAAGAAGGCTATGTCTGCTAAGAAGGCCATGCCTCAATTTGTTGCTCCTGACATTGAAGACTTTCCTTGTGACAATGTTTCATTTCATCTTCCATCTTATGCTCAACGATGGGGAATCATTTGCAAAAGAAGATTGGCTCTGGAAAGGGAACTGGGCAAAGATATTCTGGAATGTGAAGAAATTGTAAGTTTGATCAATGATGCTGGATTGATCAAAACTGTGTGGGGCTTAGGCTCCTGCTATGAAAAGCTGGTTAGGGAGTTTGTTGTCAACATTCCTATAGGTTGTGACAATCCCTTGGATAAGGAGTTTCAGAAAGTCTTTGTTCGAGGAAAATGTGTTACTTTCTCCCCAAGTGTGATAAACAGGTTCCTGGGTAACTCTGATGAGCCACACCCTGATATAGATGTGTCTGATAATGTGGTCTGCAGAACCATCACAGCTGATAAAGTGAAAACCTGGCCCAAGAAGAAGAAGGTACCAGCTGTCAAGCTAACCCAAAAGTATGCCATCTTGAATCGCATTGCTTCTGTCAACTGGGTCCCTACCACACATGCATCCGACATTGCAACAAATCTGGGTAAGCTCATTTATATGATTGGTACTGGTACTAAGTTTAATGCTGGTCTATATATTTTCAATCAAGTTGTGCAGCATGCCAAGACCTCTGTCACCAAGCAACCCATTGCATTTCCAACCCTAATCTGTGACATCATCTTGTCCCAACATCCGAATATAAGGCATGAGGATGAGTCTGCTAAGAAAAGGGCAACTCCTCTGGCCATTCATCAGAAGCTGTTCAGTAAACAGCATGCTCCAGATATTGCTGGACCATCAAATGCTGCTGCTGACATTCCTATGACAAGGAAGGAGATGATTGCTATGCTGGAAGCAAACTGTAAAGAGCTAGATGAAAAGAAGTTACAGTTTGAAAGGATGATACATGCTCTCAGGGTTGAAGAGGCTGCAGCTCAAGCAGCTGATGCAGATGATGATGATTCTAGTGGTGGAGAAGAAGCTGACTCAGATACTGAAGGAGAAGAAAGTGATTCCTCCCCAAGTGCTTCTGTGTAATTCTGATGGTTTCTTATTTGGATTTTGTTTCTTTGTTTTTGCATGTCTGTGGGCTGAGCCCTGAATTTAGCACCTAGTGTGCATGGTTTGTAATATTTTGTCTGCACTTTATGTTCTGCTACTATCTGCACTGCGTTTGGACATTTTTATGCAGTTCCCATTTTGTCTATTTTGTGGCTAAAAAGGGGGAGTAGTTATTGTATGTATGCCATAATCGGTGCTGAGCCCTTGATGTGCCACCAGATGCTGGACCATCTGAATAATCTATGCATGAATTAAGGGGGAGTAAGATTAACTTTGTACTCGACTCTACCTTTGAGGGGGAGCAATATTTAGCACACAATGTGCTACTTCATGTTGAAGCATCATCTGTTCCTGAGAATTTATTTTTCTCAGCTTTGAGGGAATTTATTTTTCCCCAGTGTTTCTTTTATGAGAATCTTATACTCTCTACTGGCAAATTCCTGTGAGGCGAGTTGTGTTCACTATTCCGCTGTTGCATGCCTCTGAAGTTCTAAATTGATACATATTAAAAATGCTATTTTTATATGAGGGGTTATTAAAACAAGCATGTTAAACTATTCTAATTTACTTCATGACTGTGTGCCTACGTTGAGTTGAAGAAAAGGTAGCTTGTGTATCTCTCTAGAACGGTTGAAATAATCTTAGGATGTTTTAGCCAAAAATTGCCAAAGGGGGAGATTGTTGGCGTTGTATGGTTGGCCTCATTTTGCTAAAACATATGATCTTTCCTGATGTGGAACTACATGCTTCCACCATCCAGTATAAGCAAGATGTTCGGTGCAATGCTTCAACATTGGATACCACATCCAGTAGGCCGGGCATGTGTATGTTGAGATCTCGCGCCTAAGTTCTATTTATGGAATCCACAATAAATGGTCGTTTGTGATAAGGAGCGTTGTCACGCATAATTATTAATGGATCTCGTGATCAAGTGTTGCTTGTTAATCAGATCTTCAAGTTAAGGAAACAAAACATTTGAATTAAAGATTATTTCCTGAAAGGAACCATTAATTATGCTGAGCTATTGAAGCCTAAATTGAAGACTTACCCTGAGCTCGTGAAGGTTATTTAAAGAAGGTTGACTCCATTGTTCAAATCACTGAAACCAGAATTGAGTCTTACAAAGCGTGAGTTTAGGTTTGAGTATTGTGTTTTATTGTGTTCTAAGTCTTGTGTTGATTTCCCACTAGACTAGGAACTGTGTGTTTGTGCATTGTAATATCTCTGGAGCTTCTAAGCAAGGAGATAGTGTGTGTATACCATTCCAAAGCTTTTAAGCACGGAAGTGGCGTGAGTGTTTTATGAAGTGTGTCTTCGCATATTAAATCTAGTATTGTACGATCACAGTGGCTGTGGTCAAGAGGAGGTGAGCGGAGGTTCTCATACCTAGGTGTGTCTTAGGTAGGATATAGCACGGGTGGTGATTAGGTGAGAAGTCATAAACGGGAGGTTTATTGAGGGCTTCAAACTAATACTATCATAGTGGATTCTCTCCTGGATTGGTATCCCCCAGAGTAGGCTTATGCTGAACTGGGTTAACAAATTACTGTGTTAATTTACTTTCAGTTTTGTTTAGTTTATTATTCCTTGTGTATGCGCTGTTGGATGTTGGATCATTGATTCACGCATTAAAAGTGAAATATAGTGGTGAAGCGTTGAGTACAACATCTTAATACTAGTGTGCCAGAATTTCAAAAAGGTTTGGATCGCGGTAAGCCGTATGAGAACAAGGGCAATGGAAGTGGAAAGAATAAGCAAGGAAGTGGAAGTTGTTACAAATGTGGAGAGCGGGGTCATATGTCATATGATTGCCCGAGGAGAAGCGACAAGTGTTTCAATTGTGGACAGTTTGGGCACAAGGCCGATGCTTGTCGGGTGAAAGTGTTTTGTTTCAATTGTGGCGAGGAAGGTCACAAGAGTCCGGTATGCAAGAAACCGAAGATGCCGCGTTGAGGGTTCGTTCTTCGCTTTATCTCTTAGGTAATTTCGAGGGCGAAATTCTTTTAAGGGGGGTAGAGTTGTAACGACCCGATTTTTAGTAAATCGATATTTTATATATTTGCATATATTTTGGGTTAGTGTTAAATATTTATTTACGCGACCTATAATTATTTATCGCGAACATAAGTTTGTGAGCGAAACCTTTGTCGTGTTAGTGGGCTTGGGCGTGTGATAGAAGCTTAGTGGGCTTAGGCAAGTTGGGCTTGAACCAAGAGAATTGGAGAGTAGTATAAGTACCAAGTCAAACCAAGGAATAGTATCATAACTTGTTTTTCATGAGAAGTTGAAGGTTGTGAGCTTAGAAGCAAGAACCCTAGGAGAGCTAGAAGAACTCGAGCAAGGAGAAGAGATTTAGAAGCCAAGAATCATCCTTCAATCTAAGGTGAGAGTGGTTAAGCATAAGCTTGGGTGATCCAAGAGAGGGGAGGTGTCTAGCCTCCATTCCTAAACTCTCTCATCCAATTTCTTTGGGGTTTGGGTGAAGTTTCTTTATCATAAACATGTCTTTTCATCTTAGTATGCTTAATGAACATCTAGGAGGGAATATGTATATGTTTGATGATGTTTTTGCATGTTTATGCAACTTTGCTTATTTTGCAAGAAATTGACATGATTTTGTATGTGTGATGTGTTTTGGTGTTTTTGAATGTTGATTCATGTATATATGTATGGTATATACCTGATTGATCACTTGTTATGCATTTATAACATGTTATAATGTATTTTGGATGGATTTGAATGTTAAACCGCCTTTGGAAAACTCAAGAACAGATATTTTTCTGGTGTAGTTCGCTAAGCGACCAGGAGTTCGCTGTAGCGAACCTGTTCGCCGAAGCTCGCCAAAGCTCGCTATGAGCAGGTGACTTCCTGGTGAGGTTCGCCAAGTCTCGCTAAGGCTTCGCTTAGCGAAGGCCTCAGTGACAACAATTTTTGCTAATGTTTGTAAAGTGTGTGTATCCATGTATTTGGTTTCGTTTTGGTTTGGAATTATTATATGTTTAATAATTGTGTTGTGTAATGGCATTTATATAAAATGTCAAAGAAGTATATGTATTTTTGTATATCGGATTGTCCGATAAAGAAGAATATCAGTTTGTCTGATAAAGAAGTTTAATGGATTATGTTATCCATGTTGTGAGCAGTAGCTTCGTGCTAAGTGATTATCATATGTTTGGTAAATGCATGGCATTCATAAATTCATGCATTATTTAGGGATATCAGACTTGTCTGATAAAGAAGGATATTGGACTTGTCCAATAAAGAAGAATATCAATGGTAAGTTCCTTGATAAAGAAGATGGTACCACATGCATTAGTCGTGTCTAGGTTGGCATGACATTGAATGTTTGGCATTAGTCGCATTTGAGTAAATGTGTTATGTGTTATGTGAGTTCTTTGTGTTGTCCGAAACGACGCGAAACTATCTGGTTGTGTATTTGTGAGTATGTGTTATTTGGTGTATTGCTTATGGAGGCATGTGTGTGAGTTAGTAATACGTGATAGGTTGAATATAGGTGCGTTTCTATATTCGTATGTATGTGATTATGTTTACTAACTCTCTACCTATTTGTTATGTGCTGGACCTTTGGGGGTTCAGGTATTCAGGTCGAGGTTTTCGATCGAGCTTTAGCTGTAGATCGTTTTGGTGTGGAGCACTTTTGGTGAGGAGCTAGTGTAGGCTACCTTTGTATAGTTTGTTAAGTTAGTTTGGTTGTGATGTATATTAGTGCTCTAGTATTTTGTAACATCGAGTCGGGGATCGTTTGTATTCCGTCGTATATCGATGCGAACATCTTAACTTATGTTTTATGTAGATAAATTATCTTTTGAACTATTTTGTTCATTGCTTTGAAAATCCTTTATGTTATGTTTTCCGCTGCGACGTTTCGTGTCGTGTGCACGATCGTTTTATAAAATGTTTTTCCGTAGCGCTCCGGCTACTTATCTTTAAAGAGTTTTTAAGATCACGTTTTTAAGGGTAGCTAGCTGAGGGTGTTACACCAAGTTCATCTTAAAGAACCTAACATAGTTATTCACTATATCGCATAGTTAGCAAAACAACAAATCAATATTTCATGGCAATTAATCTAGCACATATCATATAAAATAAAACACAGTTCAAACATATTTTAGAATCCACTTTTACTACCAATTTCTATCCTTATAAAAATAGCATAACCACTTATTATACCTCACAAGGAACAAATCAAGTTTCATGGTAATTATCTAGTGCATGATATAAACAAAACATATATCAAACACATACTAGAATCCACTTAACTTTATTACCAATTATACTCTTCTTATTTATATAAAATTAATTTCATTTATTCAAAAAGAAAATAATTTAGATTTTCGACAAGATTCACATCATAAAGAATTACTACTAGTTCGAAATTTATTTCGTGTCATAAAGAACTACACACAAAGATACACATAAGGACATGCATAAGAATACACATAAACTCTACTACAATAGTTTAATTAAACCTTTAATGTCATTAACTCATTCAAGTCCTATTTGAACCTACGTTGCATAAAATAAATTTCAATATCTCATACAAGTTAGAATAACAAAACCATTACTATCTTTGCATTTAATTTACTCACAATAAAATACAAAGAAAACAAAAAGTCTCATATTCAAGCAACTAAAGCAAAACATCATCTATTATTAATCAATAGGAATCACATCATCATGTCATAACTTTAAGCATATTAAGTTATATCAAGCATAGAAGCATAATAATAAACATGAATTAACTTTCAAACATGTGAAATTAGATAATCATCGCATTTTTCTCATAAGACTCATAGCAATTCAAGTATTAACGAATTAGCATTTAAACAATCATCATTTTAGCAATCAAACATGAAGCGAGAATTATAAGTGCTAAATTCAATATCAATTAAAATACTAGTCTCAAGAATCAAGTAAAACACATGCCAATAACAACAAGATTCAACAAACTAATCACACATATTTGAAAAATAATTAAATAGTGACTAATGTGCAAGTGTAACTACAAAATTACATCACAAGAAGACACAAGAGATACACAAACGCGACTGACACTACGCACACTCAGTCTGACGGCACAGACTTGCTCTGATTGACACACATAACCCACGCAGTCCGAAGACAACGGGGCTCTGATACCAACTTTGTAACACCCAAACCCAATATTAGCCTTATTCTACCTTTAGAATCTTATTTTCAAAAACTACGCAGCGGATCAAATAAGGTCAAAGACTTAAATCAAAAAGATTAATAAAATATTGGTTCGAGATATTACAAATTACTTCAAAACCTTACTAATAACATTAATTGGTAGAATACGAGTTTAAACAAATCTTTGAATTAAATAAATTATTATTAATTATACAAAATAATTAAGACTAGAGGACTCTACATATATAAAACCCCATTTTCCCGTGTCATAATCAGAGCGGAGCTTCATCAATACTCGAACACACGACCTGAGAACCTGGACTCCCAAAGGTCCAACACATACACAAAACAGAGAGTTAGCAAAATATCCGACTAAGTGCAAGTAACTCGATTACTATCCACACTTGAGTAAATAAAAGTAAGGCATAAGCATATATGTTCCTACACAATTCTATCTAATAAGCATACTCATTAACAATATAGCATAGCGAATTAGATAACAAATACACACATAATTATCAAAGAAACACTTATGTTAAATCAATGACAATTATCAAGTACAAATGACACATAATTCCTAAATGCACACTAATGTCAATTAGAAATGTATGTCTCCTAATGCATATCTAATGCATGTGGTACCATTCCTTTTTGGATAAACTTATATCCCTCTGCATCTCTCATTTGCTTACCAAAGCAGTTATGCATTTGACCAATTACATTGGATTTCCAACCTTACCAAAGGCCAATCATACAACATGAGTGCATGAAATGTTCACATAGCAATTATATGATATTTACATCTACACATATACCAATATGTATGTACACTATCAATCATAATTACTATTCCAATTAACTATCAACTCCATGATCAATTAACAATTCATATTATGATTCAATCACAAACATCATTGTCACACATAATGCATTTATTCCATCAATCAACAATCCAATTATCATTGAATAGAATACTAGCATATATTCCTAATTATTCAATCATTTGAATTCACAAACCTCATTTTATTTCCAAATAATGTTTCTAACATAAGAAATTATTAACAAGCAAGCATTATTCCAGAAAACTAACTTCAGATTCGGAATCTACACAAAAAAACTGTGAAAAATAGGTTCGGGGTGCATGAACCATTGGAAAGTCAACACTCAGTCAACAGTCAACGCAGTCTGGTCAAAGTCAAGGGTCAACAGTCAAACTGTCAAACCAACAGTTGCGTCGGTCATAGCGTCGATATATTTCGACGCAAATACCAGTTCATACTGCATAATTATTATGCAGAAAAATTAGCGACGCCATAGCGTCCAACTATTCGACGCAAATACTATATTGCAGATTTTCATAAAAACGGGTTTTGAAGGTGGGTTTGATCCAAAAGTGCTTATTTTCACCAAAATCACTTATTTGAACTTAGGAAAAGTACATACAATTAATACCCAACATATAACTCATAAAACAACTTAAACATAAGTTAAAAACATCAAATCATCAAGATTAATCATTTATCTTCAAGTTATTAGATTTTATCATAAATCTCAAAACCCACCATTTTTGCAAAGCTTGAGCAATCAATCAAAAGCAATGACATCATATATGCATCAACAAGGAATATAAACACATTCTCAATTCCCAAATTAACCACAACCCATAGAGATGAAAGAGTTTGGGTATGAAGAAGAAAGGTTTTTCTCCCCTCTTTATGAACCATCTCAAAATGAATAAATTACTACTCTCATACCTTATTGATGTTGGATTCTCTAGTCCTTCATCTCCTAGCTCTTCTTCAATCTTCCCCTCTACTTAGCTTTCCTCTTCATTCTTTCTCTTCTTTTCTCTAACTTTCTCTTTATCTTTCTTTCTTGAGAGCTTCTCTCTCTACCTCCATCAAAATCATAATTTATGACAACCTCTCTCTAACTTGGTCCTTATATAGTTAGGTTTACCACCTTCTTCTTTTACCAAAATACCCCGCTACTAAATGGGCCTAAAACATATTCTAACACATCACTTCCCTCATTCTATTTTTAACGAGTTATTTCTATTGAAAACACATAAACCAACAATTAACACATAATTAATTAATTACATTAAAAACCACAAATAAAATAAATGCAAATAATCAATTAATTATTAATAATTAAATTTGGGTCGTTACAAAAACCATTGTATTTTCTTCTGTATATGCAATCTTCTTTTTTACTTGAATCCATATTATTTTCTTCTTTTTTATGTTTATAAACCGTACATATATTTTTTAATTATAGAATTATATATCTATTTTCTTTCATGCCATTTAAAATACATTTATATTATTTGTAGGAAAAATATGGAAAATGATGGCTTAAAGAAGATTTTCTTGGTCAAGTTGTGAATAATAAGGATGATGCATACAACTTGTATGAAGAACATGCATTCAAAATGAGTTTTAGACTTTTAGTGTAGGCACTTTTAGAGTAGTTGTAAATATTTTATATATATATATATATATATATATATATATATATATATATATATATATATATATATATATATTTCTTTTTTATTTCATTTAATTCAACCGTAAATTAATTCAATTTCCTTGTGTCACCCACAACTAACACGAGAAATTCTTAGGTGAATCTTCACCTAAGCATTAATGATTAGGCACAACCAATTAAACAAATATAACTCATGAATGTATTAAATAATTACAAATAATTAATAGAGTAGTAATTAATACCAAATCTCAATAAATAAGGAAATGAAAAAGAAATTTTTTTTGTCAAGAAACATGTGTTGTGCACTTTATTAAAAAAAACTTCTAATAGCTCACATATATTTTTGTTCCAACTAAGCTCTGTCTTTTTGTTTTTTTTTATTTTTAATTTCTTTGTTTCAATTATTTTTATGTGAACACTTTGATATTTAATAATATTCTTGAATACTTGTTAAGTTAAGTATAATATCATATCATATTTTGATATTAACTTATATTTACACAATTCATATTTCAAAGAATTTTATGTATGAAATAGTGATAAGCTAATTGATAAACAAACTTATATTGTATAAATTATAACGTAGCTTATAGCTGATAAGCTAGATAATTCAATTTGTATTATTTAGTAAAATTAACGCTAAATTATCTTATTAATATAAAGTACCATACAAAATATTTAATTAATATTTAATTATTTTAAAGTAAGATGATAGGAATAAAATAAGAGAAAAAAATAAAATATAAACTTAGGTGAAATATAAAATATAAACTATAAACTAATTAAATTAGCTTATTAATATAAATACAAGGTTTCAATTAGTAAAAAATAAAATAAAAAAATAAAAAGAAAGCTTAGTATGAAAAAAAAAACAATATCATGAGGGTATTATAAATAAATCTCTATATAAATATAAAGTGAACATGTAATTTTTTTTCCTTTCCTTATTTATAAAGATTTGGTTTTATTAATTACTTGTAATTATTTAATAAATTAATGATTTGTAATTATATGATTGGTTGTGCCTAATTATTAATGCTTAGGTGTGAACTCACCTAAGAATTTCTCCAACTAACACATACAAATTGTTGAGAAATTCTTAGGTGAGTTCTCACCTAAGCATTAATGATTAGGCACAACCAATCATATAATTACAACTAATTATTATATTAAATAATTACAAATAATTAATAGTGTAGTAATTAATAAAACCAAATCTCTTTAACCAAAAAAAATAAATTAAAAAAAACCAAATCTCTAAAAGAAAAGAAAAACATACATGTACACTTTATAATTTATTTTCACACGCTCATTTTTTTTTTCATACTAAGCTTTCTTTTTTTTTTTTTTTTATAATTTGTTTTACTAATTGAATCTTGTATTTATATTAGTAATAAGCTACTAATTCAATTAGTTTATATTTTATTATTTTTTCTCTCATTTTATTCTTGTTATCTTACTTGAAAATAATTAAATACAACTGTTAATTAAACATTTTTTTATGGCACTTTATATTAATAAGATAATTCAACCGTTAATTTAACTACATAATATAAACTGAATTATCTAGCTTATCGACTATAAGCTACCTTATAATTTATACGACATAAGTTTTTTTTATCAACTATCAAATATTTTTTTATCCAACAAATTCATAATAGTTTGGACAGTCCCTAAGTTTTCAAAAAGTACAAAAATAATAATGATGTATATTCTTTGATACACAACTTGTATTATTGGTCACCGCTATTCCATACGCAAAATTCTTTGAAATATGATAAGTTAGTATCAAAATATGATAAGACATTTACTTTAACATGTATTCAGCAATGTATTGACCATCGAAGTGTTTACATAAAAATAATTGAAACAAGGAAATTAAAAACAAAATAGAGAGCTTAGTTGGAGAAAAGAAAATATGAGCAATTAGAAAAAAAAAAATTAATAAAGTGCACAACACATGTTTTTTGATAACTCATTTTTTTTCCTTTCCTTAATTATAGAGATTTGGTTTTAATTATTTATCTACTAATTATATTTTTTTTTGAAGAAGTTATCTACTAATTATATGTAATTATTTAATATAATAATGAGTTGTAATTATGTGATTGTGCCTAATCATTAATGCTTAAGTGAGGACTCACCTAAGAATTTCTCAAAATTGAGATGAATATATGGTACTAAAAATCTGGGGCAAAAACAAGTTACTCACAATATGGGGAAAAAACAAATAATCTGGCACATGAGTTTCATTATTATTTATTTCCCTATTTTCCAAGATTTGGTTAATATTTGTTTTTATTAATACTCTATTATTTACTTATAATTATTTAAAATTATTATTGATTTGTCAAAAAAACCATTAATGTTTAGGCGAATACTCACCTAAGAATTTCTCTGGTCTAAATATATTTTTTCCTTATTTTCCAGATTTGGTCCATATTTGATTTTATTAATACTCTATTAATTATTTTTAATTATTTAATATTTAATTAGTTGTAAAATTTTTATTGGATGTGCCTAATCATAAATGCTTAGGCAAGTACTCACCTAATACAAAATGAGAAACTTAAAAAACTCTAAAAGTATTTGACATGCTTTATTTTTTTTTTGGTAGAAATTTGACACGCTTTATTTATTTTTTAATAAATAAACAATTTGACCGTGGGTTTAACTAATTGAACTATTTGAACCTTGTTCCGGAAGTCTCGTCGGTTCAACTATCAGTCCAATTCTTAAAAGATTGTTTGCACTTCAACCTTATTCAATTATGCAAGAATCTGACTAGTGTATTAATTAAAGTAGTAATTTTACAAGTGTGTAATTTCACTAAGGTGACTATCCTGTTGTCATTAGTTTATATTAACTAATATCCAGACCTGTGTCAAGCACGGGTAAAAATGCGTTTATAGAAATATTGACTTATAAATAATAAATTTTAATAAATTTTACTTTAAATTGAAAAATTAAAATTTTAATTGCTAATGGAAGATTGACAATTACATAAGCCACTATATTTGGTCTAGTAGTGAGGGAGTTGGGTAGTATGCATGAGGTCTTAGGTTCGGTTCTCATTGCCAACATTGTAAACCAAAAAGAAGATTTACAATTACATAAATATTTATATTTATAATCTTATATAATATAATAATTAAAATAACTATGTAAACGGAACAGAGAGCAATTTGATTGACATTTTATAATTTTAGGGGGTATTTGCCTATTTCCAAATTTCAGAGGTGTATTTGACAAATTTTAAAATTTTAGAAGGGTATTTGACAATTTACCCATTAGGAATTATTTAGGATTGAACAAAAAATAAAATAACAATTATAATTGAACTTGCATGTTTCTTTCACAAAGCTCCTCAACTTCAACACATGTAACCATGCCCATTAGATCTAAGTACACAAAAACAAACACACAAAAAAAAGATTAATAATTCATTTAAGAATTCAATGACAAATAAAATAAATAATTTCAAAATGTGGATCCTTGCTTGAAGGAAGAAAAAGAGGAAATTAAATAAAATACACACCAAAGTTTGAAGATAGCACAATTATAAGAAATCTTTTATATTATAAGCTTGTATACACATGCAAATCCTAAACCCTAATTTGTTTTCTCCGTTTTCCCTCCATTTTATCTTGCAATTTTTATTAAAAAATAATACAATTTTGTCTTGACTAGGATTCAAACTTGCAACCCTTCAGTGCAAGACAATATTTCCAACCACTATTATACCAATTGTGATTAAAAGTATGTGCAATAATTGATAAGCACCATCAATTTTAAAAGTATATCATATCAAAATTATTGTTGACTATATTATTCATCACGAAATATTTTTATGTCTTTCCTGCTATGATTTTTTTCTAACGGATCATAAATTTAGAGAATAATTATCATGTGAGATTTGGAAAGTTATCATCATGTGTGATTTGGAAAATTATATATATATATTCTCACACTATAACACCTTCAATAATATTGAAATCTATTAAAAAAAATCTTTCACATTTCAATGTCTCATGTTAACAACTTCACCACAATTCGACTTAATTTACTCAGAGGTGTGTATAAACGTTCATTCTGTTTTGTGATTTATTATCTTTATTCTTGAAATCGATATTGTTTTAAAACTTTATGCTAACTTTATATATATATATATATATATATATATATATATATATATATTTAAACAGGTCCTTTGAATCCCAATCCTTTATCTGATCGGGAGAAGTTGGTTAATGAATTGCAAATTAGATATCAGACCTACTACGTTGAGTTTTGCGTAACCTAAGTTAGTATAGTTCCAAATTTTTTAATAGATTGTTTTTTACACCAAAATTCTCAATTATTTATATTTAATTTTATTTTATATGTTATTTCTATTAAAACTATGATACCGAGTTTGATATTAAGATTTTCACACACGATACAATTCTGCATTTAGTGACAAGTCACAATGATTGTGTTACAACAAATTTCTATACATCTGATAATGAAAGCGACAAGTCACAATGTTTTGATGAAATAAAGATGTATTATGACTGTAGGTATTTGTCGGCATGTGAAGCTGCTTGGAGGATATTTTCTTTTGATATACACTATAGAGAGAGCCTACGGTTGAGCGGCTTAATTATCATCTTGAAGATGAGCAAACTGTTTTATTTGAAGATAACGAGCATATTGAAGACGTTCTAAACAAACCATGGAGTAGCACATCAAATTTTTTGGCATGGATGGATGCAAACAAGAAATTTCTAGATGCAAAAAATTTAACATATAGTCAATTCCCAACTAAGTTTGTGTGGAAAGAAAATTTGCATCAGTGGGATCCAAGACAAAGAGGTTTTTCAATTGGAAGAGTTCACTTTGCATCACCTGGTGCGGGTGAAAGGTTTTATTTGAGGACGTTGTTAAACTACGTCAAAAGTCCTACTTCTTTTGATGAATTAAAAACAGTGGATAATTTCAAATATGATAGTTTCAAGGAAGCCTGTTTTGCAAGGAGTTTGCTGGATGATGATAAGGAGTATATAGAGGCAATAAAAGAGACAAGCCACTAGGGTTCATGGACTTTTTTAAGGATAATGTTTGCAACATTATTGGTGTCAGATCAGCTAACCAGACCAAAAATAGTTTGGACAAGTACTTCACATCTTTTGATTGATGACATTTTGCACAAACAGAGACGCTTGCTTGGTGCTCCAGGTATAAAATATTTTCACCTATTTCTATAAAACCATATTTATTGGTTGTTTATTTTTTTACTCATGTAACCTTGCTTATATCACTTTTTAAATTATTTATTATGCAGTTTGTTAAATTGTCATTTTTTAAAATTGGAAAAAGAATTTTGTCAAAAAAAATGGAAAAAGAATTGATATTTTTTTATAAATACTCTTTATTTTTACGTTAATGTATCCAAACATAAATCAATTCTGTTTAAGTCACTTTTAACAGAAATCAAACCTATCAAACTCAATTATGCTAAATCAATTTTTTTTGCAATACAACCAAACACAACCATTAGGGGTGTACATGGATTGGGCAAATCCGGTCAATCCGGTCAAACCCACCCATTCCAACCTAAAAAATTGGGTTGGGTCAGACAATTTGGTGGATATGAATTTCAAAAGTGAAAAACCCATAAAAAAAATTGGGTTCCGGGTAAAACCGGACCCAACCCAAAAAACCACTAACCCACTAGTGTTATGGTTTTTGGAAATATTTTTTATGAAAATACTAAAAGTTTTGTCATTTGATCGTTAAATATTTTTATAGTTAAAATAATTTATACAATTTTTTAAGAAAATAAAAAGATTGAATAATTTTTATAAACAAATATGATAATTTGTCGCACTATTTTAAAAAATAAAAAGATTGAATAATTTTTATAAATAAATATGACAATTCATTGCACTATTTTTAATAGTGAAATAAAGTTACATTATTTTTCAAGAAAATACAATGAGTGAGTTATTTTTATGAAAAAATATGATGATTCTTTATTTAGATATTTAATATTAAAAAAATAGAAAAATAATTTGGGTAACCCATGATCCAACCCAATCCAACCCGGAAATTAGTGGGTTTACCCAACCCGGCCCAATGTTATAACGGGTGGTTATTTTACTGAACTCAATCCGGAGTAGCTTATATGGTTCGGGTTTTGGTTTTGGCCAAACTCAACCCAAACCGGCCCACGTACACCCCTAACAACCATAGTCATGTCACTAATCACATTCATTATTTGGATTTTAACATTGCAGATTTAATATTAACCGATGATCAATTGATACACTATGCACTAGCAGATATTGAGATGATGTTACGTAGTTGTGGGAAGAGTTTAAAAGATTATCCTCCAATGCCTAGAGAAGACACATCATTAGTTCCTGATATATACAAAATAGTTTAATACACGACGAATTGAATTATAACAGACTATCATTAGCTGAGGAACATGTTAGATTGATGTAAACTATGACTTCAGAGCAACGTAAAGTATATGACACAATCATGACAAGAGTTAATGAAAACAAACCCGGTGTGTTTTTTCTTTGTGGTTATGGCGGTACAGGGAAGACATTTATCTGGAGGGCCATGTCAGTCGCATTATGCTCAAAAGGTGAGTTAGTTTTAACAGTTGCCTCAAGTGGGATTGCTGCATTGCTTATACCTGGCGGTATAACATCACATTCAAGGTTTTGTATTTCTCTAAATGTTGACGAGTTTTCAACATGTACTATAGTTCCTAAAATCCCTTTGGCGCTATTAATACAAAAAGCAAATCTCATTATATAGGATGAAGCACCAATATTGATGCACAAACACTGTTTCGAAGCTGTTGATCGAACTTTAAAAGATATTCTCAAGTTTGTTGATGAAAAAAAATAAACACATTCCCTTCGGTGGAAAAGTTGTTGTTTTTGTCGGAGATTTTAGACAAATTCTACCAGTAATATCCAAAGGTACAAGGCCAAAAGTTGTTCATGCTACTATTAATTATTCGGTTCTTTGGAATTTTTGTGAAGTTTTAACATTGAGTAAAAACATGAGGCTTCTCGGTGGTGCTTCGAGTGCAGACGTTGAACAAACAAGATTGTTTTCTGAATGAGTTTTGGGTGTTGGCGATGGAGAAATTTGAGATGACAACGACGATGATTTAGAACTTGATATTCCATCAGATTTATTGATTCCAAATTCAGGTGATCCTCTTGCTACTATCGTTGAAATCACCTATCCCAAACTTTTACAAAACATGAACGATATAACGTATTTCCAAAATAGAGCTATACTACCTCTTAACAATTCAATAGTCGACACAATAAATGATTATATCTTGGATTTAATTCCTGGTGAAGAAAAAACATATTTGAGTTATGATACTCCACTCACACAAAATGTAGACGGTCAAACAATGGATGATGTTCATACTCCCGAATTTTTGAACACGATTTCTACGTCGGGACTTCCAAATCACAAGTTGAGACTTAAAGTTGGAGTTCCAGTTATGCTATTAAGGAATTTGAATCAAAAATTAGGATTATGCAATGGAACAAGACTTATTATTACGAGATTGATAAAACGTGCCCTTGAAGGAAAAATTATTTCAGGAAGTAATATTGATGAGAAAGTTTTCATACCTAGATTTTCTCTGACACCATCTGACGTGAGAATTCCTTTTAAATTTGAACGGAGACAATTTCTTATAATGATTTCTTTTGCGATGACTATTAATAAGAGTCAGAGACAATCTTTAAAGCATGTTGGGATATATATTTCGTCGCCAGTGATTTCACATGGTTAGTTGTATGTTGCAATTTCAAGAGTTACTTCTAGAAAATGATTAAAAATATTGATTATCGATGACGACGATGAAGATACGACTAAGACTTCGAATGTGGTCTATAAGGAAGTCTTCCGTAATATAACATAATTTTCTTTGTATGAATATTTTTCCAAATTTATTGTTGAACTATCGTTTAATCTTACTCAACTTTTTCATATACCTTACATTATTGGAATTATCATATCTTATTTAATCATTATATATCTTACAGCTAATCAGATCCGTGCACCGCACGGGTCGATGTTCTAGTTATAAGAAATTGTTAGACCATATAATATATATATATATATATATATATATATATATATAACAGAAAATTGAGTTAAGAGGAATTAACAACATTAATTGTCCGTTAAAACTTACCAATTGGAGCCTAAAGGAATAAGAGAAATATTCTTAATTTATGCATTAATTTTCGTTCAAAAAGAATAGACTTTTTGTTTAATAACTTGAATTTGTTTCAATAATACTGTATATGTTTTTCTTTTTTACTAAATAATTAAATGCATTTAATTATTTAGTAAAAAGAAAAACATTAAATGCATTAAATGCATTTAAATAATTAGAAAACAAAAAAAAAGAAAAAGAAAAAAACATTAAATGCATTGATTATCAAATGAATGAGAGAAGAGAATGAATGAGAGGCAAGTTATTTTGAGGAAAGAGAAAGATAAATAAGTTTGGTTTTTTCATGTTTAAGATTAATATTAATCGCTGCAAAAAATCCCACTAACAAAGTCTTGAGAATCGTATTTAGTAAAAAAAAAAAAAGGTTTTGAGAATCGTATAATCATTCTAACTATGTTGGGCCTATTCCATTCTAACTAAGTCGGGCCTTCAACTAATGGGCCTATTCCTTTTTCTTCTTCACGCCGTCGTGAAACTCGCCCTCCACAGCCATGCCGTCGTGAAAATATCCCAAAAATACAAACCCCTACCGCTCCGATTCGTATCGCGCTTCTGACTCGTTATCTCCGAAACTCAATCCTCAAATTATCAATTTCAGATTCCGGTGTGTTTCTTCTGCATTCTCAGTCGGTAGTTCCACCTGCAAACCTCGTGTCATTCAGGTTTGCCTTTTGTTTTGTTTTCCTTTGATTTTTAATTGGTGATTTTGTTTGCATATGATTCTTGATTGTAGCAAAACTATTACTAAAAATAATGTTGTGAACTAATGACTGTGTATGAATGAATTACTTGATTTTTATGGATTTTATTATGAATGTTTACTCTATTAAGCAAGTGAGTACCTTTAATTAAGATTAAATTTATAGTTTTGGGGCTGAATTGATTATTAGGGTAAGGATGAAGGATAGTTTAGAAATCATGAGATAGAGCTTGGATAAATGGATGATAGTTTGGGCAAAGATTAATTAGTTTGTTGTTGTCAATGGTGTATGCAATGCATACTCAATTTATGAAATTAGTGTTACAAATTCTGAAACTTTAGACAACTTAAGGATATAACCTCACTCACTAGTAAAGTAGAATATTCATAACCCAAGTTATTTTGAAGACTTAGACACTATCTATGATAGAAATTGTTCTGTTAATTGATGCTGGATTGTGAAAGTTGTGTGTGGGTTGCTTTCAGCCATCTTGCTATTTTGTCAAATCGTGATGTTTTATTGTTTCGACATGCTTTGTTATTCTCTGAGTACTCTTTATAGCTTATCCAAGGCCCTATGAAAATAGAAAATTAACTGACATTGAAGGATTACTTTTAAGGACAAAGTCACTAATTTAATTGACTGGATAATTTGGAACTATAGAAAAGAATCAGTATTAGATATAAATGTGAGGCAGATTATCCTCTAATAAGAGGAATAGTTATGCAAGTAGATATAGCGGATGCAGGTAAGTGTGGCGCCACTTACACCACTTGATAGCATACTCTACTGCTAGACAAGTTCTCTTGGGTTTACTCACGCCCTAGAAACTTGGCAGACGCATCAGATAAGAAGCATTATTATATATGACGTATACTCATGTAATATATAAGTATTGTTATTATAGCATGTTCAGAATTAGACATTTAGCTGATTAAGATTCTGATGAGGTTTAAAACAGTTTATGGTTTAGTTTAAAGGACTCACTGAGATTTAATCTCACCCTTTATAGTTGTTTTGTTTTTTTAGATGATTTTGAAGATGATAAAAGAACCGAGTCTCAAAGATATTTATATAATTTGTCTAATTTGTATTTTGTTATATTTCTAGATTTGTGTATTACGTTGTTGTGGCTGTTGTTGTAACTTAATCACTCCCTGTAATTATCCAGTACTATATATAACGCTCTGTATTGTATTCTAGTTCTAGATTATAATATGGAGTCTTACAAAAATCATATTTAAACCTTTTATTTATTTAGTGTCCGAATTGAATCGATTGAACCAATTAAACTATGACAGAAGTTCTTGCCGGTTTGATTCATGATTTGATTTTTAGAACATTGTTTTGGCACACATTTTAAAACCTACTGACTCCATTGATAAATTCCTTCATGATTGTAACTTTGGGTTCACTTTCAGAAACTCAGGTTCAATATTTCTAATATTAATTTGACTCTGTATTTTTAATTTCTATCTAATTTTATGTGAACTATGTTGGTGTGTTGCAGAATGGCTAAGGGTTTGATATGGGCAACAGCCGAGGATTTGCAAAGGAACAGGGGCCGAGTTTTGTCCTTATATCGTCAGATATTGCGAAGCCTGAATTCTCCTTCGTTGCCACTGACCTTCGCTGCGAGAATTGCGAAGAAAACGAAGGTGCGTTCAATGTTTTGGGTGGGTTCTGATGAACGGTCTTTGCATAACATTGCTGACCTAATTGATGCTGCCGAATACTCTCTATCCTTTCTCAAAAAAGGCCAATTTCCCCCTCGTCACATCACCTGAACCACACATTCCATTTCGCTCATCGCAATTTGGTATGAAAGTTCATGCTTGCAATTATGATACTATTTGGTTGTTTATATGGAAGAAATAGGCATAAGATATGATTTGTATTTTACCATTTTGCGTTGGCCAATGTTCAAAATTGACAACGGAATACCCAATTTGGTCATTGAAATTTTAGTATTGTTATTGTCTGTGTTGGTACTATATAGACTATAAGGATGTTGAATTGGTAATTTCAAGGATGAATTTGAAATTAAAGTTCAATGTTAATGTCAAAGATGCATTGGTTCCAATATAAAGATGAACTAGATTAACATTATGAAGCTTCAGATCATTTTGTAATATTGATAATGTGGAAGACTAGGTTTATACAATGGTACAATTTCAGACACCAACTTGGATATTTTGCCCATACATATCTTATTAGCCAAATCCAATCTTTTAGAATATGTCAAACCTAAATTCTACTTATTGTATTCTTATAACAACAGTTCCTAGTTAGATCAATTAAGTTATGGATGATCGATATAGGAGGAGATTGTTATACTAATATTTTTCTTTTATTCTTGCTCTTCCAAGTGTTCTTGAGAGTTGGTTATTCTAGATTCTGTTTCATATATTCAGTTGCATGAAAGTGACTCTAACTTTTCTTCTGGGGTTTCTTTTTAGCATGGGAATGGGATTGGCAATGCTATTGTTTGATTGTGCAATGCTTTCTTATTCTTCATTGTCTTTGTGGCTTATGTTGCAGAATTTGGATTTAAATTGATTGACCGACCTTTTCCAATTTGGCTTATGATGCCAGTGTAGACTATTTATTTGATACAATAGTTCTTGTTATCTCCGGTTCAATAAAACAAATTGGTGTTTTGATAAGCATGCTTTAGATGGCTCTTTCATATGTTAAATTTTTGTAAAATATTATATCTATCTAAATACATACATTGCAGAATGTTTGTGACACTTATAATTCTTGAGGGAAGAATCAAAGCAAGGATGGGGGATCTTAGAGTCTAACTTAATACTACAAAAATGACTTATATGATGTGAGAGATGTCGAATTTTTTTCAATATACCCCCTCATGTCCAACAATATACTATTAGGTTTGATAGATGAATAATTTGTTGAGTGACTTGAATAGATAGAATCTATCTAATACCATGTTATGTATTTAAATCAGGCTTAATTCATTTTCATACAAAAACGATTTGGCTTAGAACAGGAAAATTTTCATTTTCAACTAGAAAAAGATGTATGCTCTGACATACAGAAGAGAGGAAGTGGTAATTTTATTTTTTTTCTTGGCTATTGTGTTAATCTGGTTTCTGGACTTGCTGTTTTAGGTTTGATAGTGTGGTTTGTTCTCAGCTTATTAACATTTGCTCTGGTTGATAGTGTTCCATAATAATGTAAATGACATTCTATATGGTCAACATTGTGCACTATTGCTTTCATGCAGCAAAATAAAATTAAAAAGTGAATTGAAACTATTTCAGCGGGGTTGAAGTGTCTAGGTTGATCAGCATGAATTTGTAAACACAATATAACACCGTCTTGTATAATATTCCCTCTCCTTTTTATAAGGAACACTTTAAAAAATTTACAGACCAAGAAAACACATTGTATATAGTTATTTTCATTTAATACTCTTATAAATTTAAATTTATCTCATGTATATCTTGATTTAATTACTCGTAATTCAACTAATTTACTTACTTTTAATATTCTCTCTCTCATAATAAATAAGGGCATAAGTGAAATTAAATATTTAAAAAAAAATTGGTCAAAATTTCTTATAAAAAGTTACTACTTTTTGATAAATTATTATTATTCTTCAATAATAAGTTACTACTTTTTTTTTGTCAGCAGTATCATTCTCCTCTCTTTAGATTCTCGTCGTTTCTTCTCTACCATGGCAAGGGTTTGTTGCGATTCACTCTGCTAAACGCGATTCAAGCAATAATATTGAACGTTGGGTTTGCGACTATGTTAAGCCGCCGTACTCTGCTTCCTCTCTCAAAGGGTTTGCGATCACCTCACGCCGCCACCGCACGCTGCACACGACTTTCACCGATACATGATGCTTTCACCTCTGTTCTGTTAACCATCACCATCTTCGCTTCGCTGTCGGTTCCAATTCGTAGGGATTCTTTCTCTGTTTTTGCGATGGTGTTTAGGGGGGTTTGTGATAACAATTACGGCGCCGCGATTCCGTTTCCTCACCGCGTGTAAGCCGATGGCCCTTCTACCTCTGTTCTGTTAACCTATCCAGCAATATCCTTGTCGCCTCTTAGTTCTGCGATTTAAGGTTCTTTGTTAAGTTGTTTCCCCGTTTTTGCGATGGTGTTTCTATCACCAATCTGATTAGCGCCGTTCACAGTATTGTCTCTATCTCTCGTTAGGCTTGCAGCATAGGCAAAACATTCAAGGGGTTTTGCCAGGGTTATTGGAAATTATAGCAAGATAGCCACGGGGTCTTGCTAGGGATTTGGGGTTGTCTCCGTTGTGAGAGTTGCGTTAGTTTATCTCTCCGTTATCGTGAGAGTTGTGCATTTTTGTTTCCGTTTGCTTTGCTCCGTCTTCCTGTTTGTCACGGTGTGCTTTAATCTTCTGGCTGCGCTGCGTTTTCGAATTCGAAGAGCTGTCTGGGTTGTTGTTGCTTGTAAGTCTGTTCTGGTTTTTGTCAGGCTGTTTTGCGCTTTGTTTTCACCATGGAAGCAAATCTAGAGAACCTTAATCTAGGTGAAGAGGAGGTTTTGAATTTCGAGTTGGAGGAGAATGATACTGAACAAGATGATGTTACCTTATGTTTAGTAGGTCGGTTTGTCCATGACCGTCCTATTAAGTTCAATGTCATGAAGGTGCGATTGGCTGAGGTATGGAGGCTGGTGAAGGGTATGTCAGTAAAGGAAGCTTCACAGGGTCTGTATTTGTTCAAATTCTTTCATCCACTGGATGTTGAAGCGGTAATCAAGGGTGGGCCTTGGACTTTTGACAACTTCACACTGATTGTTGAAAGGTTGAAGGTGGGAGTTGCATTATATGATATTCTGTTATTTCATGTCAACTTTTGGGTCCAAATTCATAATGTTCCAGTAGGAATGATGATTGAGACGGTAGGGAAAGGTCTGGCAAACTATATTGGAGAATTTTTGGAGTATGATAGAAATAATAATACGAGCTTCTGGCGACAGTATATGAGGCTGAAAGTTCGGGTAGATGTTAGAAAACCATTAAAGATCGAGAAGAAGATTGCTGTGAATGGTGGTGAGGGGGGTGTTGTGAAATTCAAATATGAAAAACTCGGACTTTTTTGCTTTGTGTGTGGTATTCGTGGCCACTCAGAAGATAAGTGTGATGTTAGATATGCCATGGAGAGGGATGATGGGAGGCGAAGTTGGTCGAATGAAATTAGAGTAGATGTTCACCGTCCAGGTGGTCGTATGGACTCGCGATGGTTGCGTGAGGAAGGGAGAGGTAGGGCTGATACGTTTACTGGGAGCCAATCAAGGGGAAGTGCAACAAATTCTTCGCATTCTTCCCAATCTAATTCGGAACACCCAAGTGCACATGCTACAGATAGGGAAAGAGAACCAGGTGTTAACTCTGTGGTGCTTCATGACAACAATGACATAATATCTACCTCGTCAATGGTAGCTACTAGACGAAATTCAGTTGTTCCCACTGAACCAGTTGTTATTAGGACTGTTGATACACCGCTTTTAGCCCTCTCATCTAGTTCCACTCTGAGAGAAAGCAGACGGAATACCCCATTGTTAACTGAAGTGGTTCATTCTGAGCAGATGGAAACTCATTTAGAGAAAAAACGCAGATGTGCTGAAGGCATAACTCCAGCAGCGACAAATGAGCAACTTAACCAACATTTTTTATCGGCAGGTCCTGGCAGCTCCTAGGACTGCCGAGACTCATGATTATTCTTAGTTGGAATTGCCGGGGCTTGGGCGGTCCAAGTGCAATTCCTAATCTGTGGAAGATTGCCCGAGAACATAAGCCAGATATTTTATTTTTGTCTGAAACATTATCTCATGCTAGACACCTCGAACCTATTCGGGTCACGTTAGGTTACGATTCTTGTCTGGCCATTGATGTGGAGGGGCAGAGTGAAGGTCTGGCGGTGTTATGGAAGGATAATAGTAAATGTAGAGTTTTGAACTATACGAGAAATTTTATTAATATGTTAGTGGAGGATGAGCAGAAGGGGGAGTGGAGGTTAACATGTTATTATGGATATGCGGAGCGTAGTAGACGAAGACATGCATGGAATCTTTTGCGAGAGTTAGTTAATATGTCCCCTGTACCCTGGTGTATAATTGATGATTTTAATGATCTACTTTCACAGGAGGATAAAAAGGGCATTCACCCACATCCCAATTGGTTGTGTATGGGATTCAGACAAGCGATCAATGACTGTAATTTAATCGATATTCCTCTTGTAGGACACCCATTTACTTGGATCAAGAGTCGAGGTACACCTCATGTTATTGAAGAGCGGTTGGATAGAGCTATGGCTAGTACGAGTTGGCTGCATCTTTTTCCTGACGTAAGACTGTCTAACCTCTTGGCCTCACATTCGGATCATAGTCCAATTTTACTTCAATGCTCTCCTACCATAACAGTCCGCTTCAATGGTTCTTTTCGGTTTGAGAATAAATGGCTGAAGGAACCGAATTTGGAAGAGACGGTGATTGATGGCTGGGGTGCGAATGACTATATTGCGATAGTTGACCGTGTTGCTCATTGTGCTAACAAGCTACAAAGGTGGGGCAAAAGGAAAAGAGTCAAGTTTAAACAGGAGATTGAAGAATGTGTCCGTGAGATGGAGGCGTTGAGGGATAATCAAGGGGAGGCAGAGAGTAGGAGGTTTCAAGAATGCTCTGATAGGCATGCTACTTTACTGGTTCAGGAGGAAGGATACTGGAAGCAGCGAGCCAAGATGCATTGGCTTCAAGAAGGTGACTTGAATACTCGATTTTTTCACATGTCAGCTTCAGCTCGCAGTAAGAAGAAGAAGATTACCAAACTTGTTGATGAAGCAGGTACTGCAGTTCATACTCAAGAGGATTTATGCGAGGTAGCTAAGAATTATTTTAATACTCTTTTCAAAAATATAAGTGGTATTCATGAACCTGTGTTTAATCTTATCCAGCAAAGGGTGACAGAGGAGGATAATCATTTACTTATGGCACCCCTGACCAAAATTGAATTACAACAAGCTTTATTTCAGATGCACCCGGATAAATCACCAGGTCCTGATGGTTTCAACCCAGCTTTCTACCAAAGGTTCTGGGAACATTGTGGGGAAGATATTTTTGTAGCCGCATCTTCCTGGTTAGATAGGGGGTATTTTCCTTCTAGCCTTAATGAAACTAATATTTGTCTCATCGCTAAATGTGAGAATCCTACTTCGATGAAAGATTTGAGACCTATTTCCCTGTGTAATGTCCTCTACAAGATAGTTTCTAAAGTGCTTGCTAATAGGTTGAAGTTTTGTCTGGATAAATGTGTTTCCCAAGAGCAGTCGACTTTTGTCGAAGGTCGGTCGATCCTTGATAATGCCCTTATTGCTATTGAAGTTCTACATGCTATGAAGAGAAAGACTAGAGGATATAGAGGTGAGTTAGCATTAAAAATTGATATTAGTAAGGCCTATGACAAGGTGGAATGGGGTTTCCTTCGTGGTATGTTAGTCAAAATGGGCTTTGGAGAGAAGTGGATACAATGGATGATGATGTGTGTGAGTTCTGTTAACTATTCAGTGCTTATGAATCTTGACAAAGTTGGTCCTATTACTCCGAGAAGAGGTTTACGGCAGGGAGACCCATTGTCCCCTTATTTATTTATTCTTGTGGCGGAAGGACTGACAACTCTAATACATCAAGCTGTTAGGAAAGGAGACATTCACGGTGTACAAATTTGTCGAGGCGCCCCTGAAGTGTCTCATCTCTTGTTTGCAGATGACTGTTTCTTATTCTGCAGAGCTAATGTTGCTGAGGTGACCCAACTTTTGAGTATCCTACATACTTATGAACATGCCTCGGGTCAGGAAATTAATCTGTTTAAATCTGAAGTGTTCATTAGTCGCAATATGTCACAGGCGGCACAAGTAGATTTAGCCGGTATACTTGGTGTGCGACATGTTTTGGGCACATGTATTTATCTCGGCCTACCGTCTATGGTAGGTAGAAGTAAGAAGGCAATTTTTTCCTATATTAAAGATCGTATCTGGAAGAGGATAAATTCACGGAGAGGACGAGCCTTATCGAAAGCTGGAAAAGAGATTATGATAAAGTCAGTACTTCAAGCCATCCCGGCTTATGTTATGAGTATGTTTATCCTCCCTTCTTCTTTTATTGATGACATTGAAAAAATGATAAATGCCTTTTGGTGGGGAGGTAGTAATGGTAATAGTAAAGGTATTCATTGGTTAGCATGGGAGAGACTTGCTTGCCCCAAAGATAAAGGGGGTTTGGGCTTTCGTAATTTTGAAGCCTTTAATATGGCTATGGTAGCGAAACAAGCGTGGAACATCTTACAAAATCCAGACACGTTGGTGGCTAGACTTATTAAAGCAAGGTATTTTCCACGATCTACTTTGTTTGAGGCGTCCTTGGGCTATAATCCTAGTTTTGCATGGCGTAGTATTTGGAAAGCTAGACAAGTTCTTTTACTTAGGTGTAAGTGGAGGATTGGTGGTGGTGACAAGATACACGTCATGTCTGATCCTTGGTTACGTGGGAATGGAGAACGCTGGATTCCTTCGCCTCAACCTGAAGGAATATATAACTTATTTGTTAAGGACCTGATGATAGATAATTATAAAGCTTGGAATGTGCCTAAAATTCGCATGTTATTCCCAGTCCAAGTGGCAGAGAGGATTATTGCGACACCTCTCATTGGGTCGGTTTATGTGGATAAAATGGTTTGGGCGGAGGAACGGAATGGTTATTACTCTGTCAAATTCGGGTACAAGCTTGCTATGAAGTGTATTTTTCGTAATGATAAATACCATGTGGAAGGTAATCGGAAAGAAATATGGAAAGCGCATGCTCCGCATAAAGCGCGTCATCTTCTTTGGCGATTATGTAGGGGATGTATTCCAACGAGAAGTCGGTTATTAGAACGTCATGTTGATTGTGATGTTCATTGTCCATTATGTGAAGATGATGTACACACTTTTTTCACCTGCGTTTCTACTCAATCCAGTTGGCAAGCAGCTGGACTATCATTTGTCTTGGGTTCCGCAGCTTGTCGGCAAGGTAGTGCGACAGATAGAGTGTTTGCCTTGTGTCGGAATGAGGATTACGCTACTATAGGTAGAGTGGCCACGCTGTTATGGAGTATATGACATAACCGGAATGATAAAATTTGGAATGATAATGTTAGAAGTCCAATCCAAATTGGTCGAGCTGCGTTTGATCATTGTAACGAGTGGTTTGCAGTCCATAAGTTGTGAAGTAACAATGATCATGATGTTCCGTTTGTCAGCACCAATCGGTGGGAAAAGCCTCGTATAGGATGGTTAAAGTGCAATGTAGATGCAACATTTTTTGTCGGTGCAGGTAAGACCGCGATGAGTGCTTGTTTTCGTAATAATTCTGGTGAGTTTATGGCTGGAATTACGTAGTGGCAGCAACTGACTTTATCAACAGAGGAGGGTGAAGCATGGGCATTATTGCAAGCTATGAATGAAGCTAAGAGTAGATGATTTGAAAGCGTCCAATTTGAAAGTGACTCTCAAGTGTTGGTTGATGCTATTCATACCAAACGGCGAGGCAACTCAGAGTTTCTTTCAATCGTTAATGAAATTATCCTTGTTATGCTATCATGTGTGAACTTTGAAGTTAAGTTTATTAGGAGACAAGTGAATTCGGTTGCTCACACTTTAGCTAGGGCGGCCAATTCTTGGACTAGTTTCCATAGATTTGAGATTATTCCTTCATGTATTGAACTTTTGATAAGGCTTAATTAGTAAAATGGTCCCTTAAAGACATTTTTGGTTTCAGATTGGTCCCTTAAAAGAAAAAAAAGTCTGAATAGGTCCCTTAAAGACATCTCTGTTAATCAGTTTGGGGACCAAACTGATTAACAGAGATGTCTTTAAGGGACCTATTCAGACTTTTTTTTCTTTAAGGGACCTATTTGGACATTTTTTTCTTTAAGGGATCAATCTAAAACCAAAAATGTCTTTAAGGGACCATTTTACTAATTAAGCCTTTTGATAATTAATGAAATGCAGTAAGTTTGTTTGGTTAAAAAAAAAAAACATGGGCAATATTATTACACGACAAAACCTATTTTTATATATTTTTTTTACTAAAAACCTATTTTTATACTTGAATATGAACCCTTGTCCAATTATCCCACCTTGTGACACGTCAATATGGTGATAATAAATGTCCCCAACATTTTTATTTTTATTCATATAATAATAACTGGTGGATTCTAGGGTGAGAGCTCTATCAAGTCCTTCACCGGTGTACCATTTAATTTCACCGTTAGATCAAATGAATCTACTTGATCTAATATTTCATCACCACACTAGATCCAATTTCTTTCTCTCTATCACTTGAACTTTTTTTTTCAGTTTCTATGTTTCTCTATCTCCATTGCATACACGGTACTCTTAATGATCTTTTTGGCCATGCGAAGTTGGAATTTAGTTTCTGTGACCAACTTGCTACATATATAAAAAAACACTACAATTGTTTGATTGAATTGGTAGTTTATAAATATTGCTTCCCAACTTATTACAATTGCTTTAATTAAGTTCGAAGGATAATAAATGCTAACATGTTTCTCTTTTGGTGTCAATGTTTGGGGAAAATGAGTTCTCACTCACTGATTATAAGATGCCAGTGAGAGAGTTTGGGAAAATATGGTTTTTATTATAGAGAAAAATTTGGTGGAGTTTGTGAAATTTCACCATTGAAGTATCATGGGAGAGAAGACAGTTACAAAATTAGAGAGAGGAATACATATGATTGTGTGTGGGAATATGCAGATGTTCTAATGTTAATTTTTAATGAATCTCGACCATTAAACAAATCTGATGGTGTATTTTATCTGCCTCACCGGTGAGGGACTTAATTGAGCCCTCACCCTAGAATCCACCATAATAACTAGTATGTTAGCCCGTGCCATGCACGGGATTATTTTCTTTTTAATATTATTTATGTGTTTATTTTGATATATTATTTGGGTAATTTGCTTTAAAATTCTATGATAAAATTAAGATAGGTTTTGCATGATATAGGTTTAATGATGTTACAGGATAGTGCGAGATGAAAATTATTATTCCGTTTCCCGTTCTACACTATTAGGAGATAAATTCTTTCTCTTATCTTCATCTCTGGTACCATATAATGACCTTATAAATATAAAATAATTATAAACTCGATTCTCAAATGAAAATTTAATTAGTCAACGATCATTTTTAATAGTGAGGTATAAAGTGCTCTACATTTCTCATTCTACACCTGTTATATATATTCTCTCTCTCTCTCTCTCTCACTCTCTCTCTCTCTCTCTCTCTCTATTTCTATATCTCTCCCACGCAATAATTTTCATTTTTTTAATAATATTTTTTTTTTTTTTTTTGAAGGTTGTCTATTTCAATTTTCCTTTTATATTATTTTGAATATTGTGTATATTTTCCTTTCAATTGTTTATGAGATTGATTTAATTTAATTTACTTGAGGATGAAAATACGATATATGTTTAAAGATGTTATAGAGGCATAGTGGGCGGAAAGTACTCCCCTATTCCTTGTTCCCCGTTCAACAAAACTAAGAGATTCTCTCTCCTTCTCCCTCTCTCCCTCACATATCTATCTCTCTAGGGACTTCATCAATAAAAAATAATTGTAAATTTTATACTATTTTTCAAATAAATATTAACATACTTTGATCATTGTACCACAAAGAAACAATCTTCACACGTGAACGTCATATGAATATTTCATCCTAATAGAGAACATCATATCCTTAAAAACATTGCGAATTTTGAATTTATTTCCTCATAATATAAAAAATGAGATGTTTTTGTCCTCTCAAAATCTCCTATTTTTTGTACCTAATGAACATAGTTTTTTCTTTAACATAATTTTTTCTTTAACATAACTTATATATCCAATTAATTTAGTTGTATATATCCAACCATCCAACAAATATGTGGGAAACGAAGTGGGTTAAAGAAGTGTGTTTTTTTATGAGGAAATAAATTGAAAATTCGCAATATTTTTAAGGATATGACGTTCTCTATTATGATGAAATATTCATATGAGGAAGGGGGCTTATAATGGGTTAGATAAGATTAAATTGAATGTCACGTAAACAAACTCTCTAATTGAATGCCAACGAAGTGAGTTAGAGAAGATTTTTTTTTAATTTTTTTAATAATGGGTTAAAGAAGATTCAATTGAATGCCACATAAGCAAGCTCTCAGAAGATTCAATTGAATGTCACATAAGCAAACTCTTTAATTGAATGTCACATAAGAAATTTCTATTGAGAATGCACGAGAGAGCCCTGTGGGAATCTCCTAATGTATATAATAGAGATAGAGAATGAAATTTTTCAATCAATGACATGTAAAGATGAATTTAAATTATGAACTTTTTGTGATGCCTACCATACTCCGTCAATTTTAAACAATACATTCGCCTTTTATTTCAATTGTGCAAACTTTTAAAATTCAAATCAGGTTAATTTGATTTTATTTTGGTTAATTTATATAAAAAAACAGGTTAAAAGATTTTTTGTTTGAGTATTTTTAATTTGATTTTATTTTTTTGAATTTATATAATTTATTAGTTAAATATATTTAACAAAACAAAAATAGACACTCATATTAATATAAGCATATAAGCTCACTCATATTTTAAATTTGATTACTAAACACATAATTAGTCTTCATGCAAATAAGCTATATATCAGGCAAAAGTGAATTCTAAAGCATATATATTAGAACAAAAGTTTTACGGTTAAAAGAAATCATATGTTACAATACAAAGATGCTATATGTCGCGAAACATATGCACACGACAATTTCACGAACTTTAATTTTTATACTTCTTTCCTAAATGTGAAAAATAGAACAACCATATAGAACAATCATTACTTTGTATCTTTGTAACACATAAAAATCCTCATTCCAAGCACTTTGAACCAAGTATCACTACTGCCCAGCTGATATGCTAATATGTGAAGTAAAATCATCATCTGAAGTTTTCATAGGTTTTCGACCAAAATACACAATTCTTCTAGATTGACCTTCCTCACCTTTTTTCAATTTTAATCAATTTTTTTCACATCCCTCATGCTTAATTAGTACTTAGGCTCTGATTAGTTGAACCTTGTGGTTTCTCTCTTCGAATGGTAGTTAATAAGAGATTCATGTTCCACTTTGGTTAACAATTAGAAAAAGAAAAAAAATTAGAGGTGTGAAAACATACACACTTGATATTGGAGCTTAGATGAAGCGGTTGTTAGTCCACTTTTGTCAGTAGCCATGGAAGATGCGGTCGGTGGTGAAGAAAAAATTTGAGTTAAAATTGTTGGGAAAAACCGGCATGGAGAAAATAAAAGAACGCAATCAACAACACAAGAATATAACGTGGAAACTCCAAAACCGGAGAAAAAACCACGGCTGTTGTCAAAACCGACAACCAGAAAATAAACACTATGTGAAAATTGTTACAACACATAGACTACCTTCAACCTTCCCTTGGCCCCCAATACACCCACACTCTCCAAAGAAAATACCTAACTACATCTCTCAACCCTCTAATACAAGAGTACAAGAGAAAAACAAAAAAGTCAGATATAAGCTTAAAGTGCTACTGACTGGTGCAATTATAAACAAAGAACTTAGGTCCATTATATAGCTTTGATTTCCTCCTTGCTTCACAATTCTAAGCGATGTGGGACTTTCAATAGCTATTTTTAACCTCCTTCTTCTTCTTCATTAGCAATGTGGGACTTACATTGCAATCAATCCCAACAATCTCTACCTTGATTGTAATGGTCTTCAATCTTCATTGTCTACACCGACAATCATAATTCTCATTGTCTATACCGACAAATTAAATTATCATACTCCACCATAAAGAGTATACCACTTGGAACTAAACCATCCCAAGAATTTTATTCACTTGGAACTAAACCATCCCAAGATTTTTCTTCACTTGGAACCAAGTCATCACAAGAATTTCATCTCGAAACCTCGCTGACAATTTATGGTGCAACTTCCATGTTGGCTTTCTCTGGAAGTTCATCAACCATCGAGATAACCGCGCACCTTGCATCAATGCCAACCAATGCCCGCACGCTATCATCTCACACCTTGCATCCATGTCAACCGATGCCCATGTGTCACTTGAACAACTTCAAACATCTGTGAAACCACCTTCAGGCCGACTCCAACAATTTCAGTTTAGTTACATTACCTAGTAAACCTTGTTTCACTAGTCCAACTAAACTCATGTCACTAACAAGCACCCACCCGAAGATCCACAACTTAACCAAAACATGAGAATCACCACTAGTAACAGATGCATAACCAATAATAGTGTAACTATCTAACAAGTATCTACCTACTATCTATGCATCAAAGTTCAAGAAAATACCTCGCATTGTGTTAAAAGAAACTCACCCATACCTTGAACCTTACAAGCTTTCCGTCACCAAGATGAACAACTCCACCTTCAACTAGCTCTATGGATTCAAAAGTATTTCTTCTTCAAACACATGTGATAGGAGCTTCCAAAGTCCATGACTCAACACTCCATCGATTCCCAACTTCCACTAGCGCCTCCGCATCCTCAAAATAAGTTGTTGTTTCAGACGTAACCCGAGTATTCTTAGCACCGCCTCTCCAGACTGATGTTGAGTATTATTACCACCGCATCTCCAGGCTGACCTTGTGTAACCCTAATTGCATCAACACATCCTTGACTTGATTTTCTATAAGCCAAACATCAATTTCTCTAGCCTAAACTTCACAGCGGAACTCCCTCCTCCTGAATCAAACCAAGAGCTCTGATACCAGTTGTTGGGAAAAACCGGCATAGAGAAAATATATGAACGCAATCAACAACACAAGAATATAACGTGGAAACTCCAAAACCGGAGAAAAAACCACGGCTGTTGTCAAAACCGACAACCAGAGAATAAACACTATGTGAAAATTGTTACAACACATAGACTACCCTCAACCTTCCCTTGGCCCCCAATAAAAATAACTACAAATATCATAGATAAATGCAAATCTGATATAAACATAAAATTGTTTTGAATGAAATCAGTTTTTGAACAATATAAAATATTTCAACAATAATTTAAATACCATATGAATAAAAAAACACATAGAAAATTATGTTCTATAAACATTCACCTTAGCCAACAAAATTATTTGTTGTTGGTACCTCCGCATCCATCTTGAAACACGATTATAAAGAATGAATTTAATAATTGTGATGTGCAAGGAATGAGTTATGTATATATAATAGATCATAACTTTATATAAGCTCATATCCATATATATGGTGGCTTCTAGGGTGAGGGCTCAATTAAGTCCCTCACCGGTGAGGCATGAAAAAAATACCATCAGATTAAATCAATGGTTTAGATTTATTTTAAATAAAAATGAGAATATCTGCATATCTTCACACACAATTTTTTTCCCTATTTCTTCCTCTCTATTCTAATTTCTAACCTACCCTTTTCTCTTCCCCATATGATTCCTCTCCAAAATTTACATGAAGATGCAGAGATCTACTTGTACTGCTAACCCCAAACAAAACAGAAAAGAAACATAAGCTTTATTCAATTTCACCATGACGTGTTTGTTTTTGCCGCCAATTAGCGTCACAAGTTTGTGTTGTGCAGAAACACGTGTTTCCTTACTTTGATTGCTTAATCCAATTTATCAATTCACTCATCCACTCCAAAATATAATCAAATAATTAACCTCCTTTTCTAACTTCTTTAGTTTTGAAGAGAGAAAAAAACAAAAAACAAAAAAAAAAAAAACTCAAATTCTTCATCAATATGTCGTATACATGTATGTCCCTCTGCTTTCGCTTTCACTAAAATCCAACCACCGCAAAATAATATACTAATCACCGTCGTCACGATTTTTTTTATTTTCAGAGTCATCTTTGCACAAAATTTTGGTCGAAAGACAGAAATGGAGAAGAAACAGAGAAAATATTGTGTGCGAAAAATGTAGATGTTCTCATTTTTATTTGCAACAAATCTAGACCAATGATTTAATCTAATGGTATTTTTTTCATGCCTCACCGGTGAGGGACTTAATTGATCCCTCACCTTAGAATCCACCCATATATATATATCCGATTAATTTAGTTTTTTTTTTGTTACAAATTAATTTGTATATATCTAACAATCAATACAAAAATAAGTGAGTTACGAATATTTTTTTTTTTCTTTTGATACGATGATTTTTTTAAAAATATTTTTTTGAGAAGATTTTTTTTATTTTAAATAATGAATTAGAAAAGATTCAATTGAATGTCACGTAAACAATTTCTCTAATTAAATGACATCTAATCAATTTCTATAAGAATGTATGAGATTTATGTATATAATATAATAGAGATATTGAAAAAAAAATACACAATATAATTTTACGTCGACATATAATGAACATCTTGCATTTAGCCAAATTATATAGATATTTTAAAAATTGTTGTATTATATAACATATTAGAATAACTGTATCATATCCTGTCTCAATCCAGTGTTTGGTGACAAAACATGATATGATAAGTTAATCCTAAAACTTATTCTATCTAGTTAAAAAATAACAATTCTTTTACAAGGGTAATTTTATCATTTAAATATGTTATACATGTCAAATAACCGATTATCCCAAAACCTTAAGGTTTTAGGATAGAGTCATATCAATGGTTTTATATTATTTCTAACAATACATGTTATCATATTATTATGAGGAAATATGTATTAAAAACATTATATAATAATTATCATGTTTGCTATCCTGTGTGCACCAAACACATGATAGGATAACTGAGGATAATTGTTATCATGCTGATATCATATCATATCCTATCATGTTTTATATCATATCCTGTCACTATCCTATCCATTAAATTTTATATCCAATAAATATTTTTAATAATAATAATAATAATAATAATAATAATAATAATAATAATGGTAGAAGGAGAATCTTTCCTTTATACGTAACGTAACGTCTAGGCCAGGTGAATGACTTTCCCTACACAAGACTGGTTAAATCGGTCATTTGTTGAATGTAACAAAAAAACAACCAGTCATTTGTTGTTAGTTATTGTATTCGTTTAGAAGTCCAATTCTGCGATAACGATAACACTTAATAGTTAATATTGACACATAACAACCAACGAACCAAAAGGCGGTGTTATAAGTATTATTAAGCTTGCGTCAAAAAAAAAAAAAAAGTATTATTAAGCTTGATAGATCGATCTCCCACCGTGCACAAGTATTATTTATCATTAGATTGTGAGGTTTTAAGTATCTTATGATGCATGCATGCATGCATCATCAACACCTTATACTATTATCTTCCTCTCTTTTTGTTTGTTGTCTCTGTCAAAGCAAGATTCACACACAACCACCATATTCTACTCCAATGTTTTATTATTGTTATTAATTTGAAATATTTAATAAGATGATCCAACAGGATATATTTAAAAACGTTTTCATAATATAATAATAATATAATATAATATCTTTTATATTATAAGCTTGTATACACAAGCAAACTCTAAACCCTAATTTGTTTTCCCTGTTTTCCCTCCATTTTATCTTGCAATTTTTATTAAAAAATAATACAATTTTGTCTTGACTAGGATTCGAACCCACAACCCTTCAATGCAAGCCAATATTTCCAACCATTATGGCAAGTATACCAATTGTGATTAAAATTATGTGCAATAATTGATAAGCACCATCAATTTTAAAAGTATATCATATCAAAATTATTGTTGACTATATTATTCATCACGAAATATTTTTATATCTTTCCTGATCAATGATTTTTTTTTCTACCGGATCATAAATTTAGAGAATAATTATCATGTGAGATTTGGAAAGTTATTATCAAACTCAATTCTACTAAATCAATTTTTTTTGCAATACAACCAAACACAACCATAGTCATGTCACTAATCACATTCATTATTTTGTTTTTAATATTGCAGATTTAATATTAACCGATGATCAATTGATATAATATGCACTAGCAGACCAATTGTGATTTAAATTATGTCCACAAAGTGTTAAGCTTCATCAACTTTCATATGAAAGATTTCATACGACAATTAAGCACCATCAATTTTCATTGCACAATTTAAACAATTAAAAACCGATAATCTCTTATATTATAAGCTTGCTAACATAAGCTAACCCTAAACCAAATTTTTTTCCCCTCATTTTCTCTTTCTTTTTATTGCAGCTTTATATTAAAAATATACAGATTTGTCATCGAACCTGCATCTCTTACTTACAATAAAACATTTCAACCGCTAAACACATGTGCTTCAATTATGAAAGAATTTAGGAATCCTAATATGTTAACCCTGTTTTTCAATAAATTTGAACGGCGAAATTAATCACAATTTTTATTTATTTATGGGTGTCTACTTAAGTTTATGTTCTTGATTACATCTTTAATTTTTTTTTTTAACCTTTAATTATCATTAATTTTTTAACCTTTAGTTATCAGCAATTTTTTTTAATAAGTAAACAAAACGATGGGGTTCAAAAATTATTTAAAAAATATATAAAATATAAAATAAGCACATAAACAAATATAGAATAATTAGTCCATGAAATTCCCTATACTACTCTTATTGAAAATGCTCTTAGAATTTTTGTATTTTATTTTTTATTGTTACATATTACACCTAATTAGACTCATGCACCGCATGGGTCAAAGTTCTAGTTAATAGTAAACGTCAATTATCATCTCCAAGCTTCTAGGCTTATGCTGTTGCAGTTTCGGTTGTTGGAATTAAATTAAATGGCTTCATTACAATTGCAGAAAATAAGTGGTTTATGATCAAACACGTACGGCCTCAGTGAAATTAAATTATATACTGATGCATAGAAAAATAAGTGGTTTATGATCAAACACGTACGGCCTCAGTACAAAATCAGTGTTCCACACTACCAATGAAAGAGTACAAAAAGGATTGTTCTACTTTTTGGTAAGTAACACTTTTATAACTCTTTTTCTTTTTTAGCAACACTTTTATAACTCTTGTTGTTAAGAGAAAGTATCTTTTTATGAATTATTATAAACTTCATAACTTGAGAAAATGTATTAAATACATTAATTAAAGATATAATTTTCTTTCAATTTATTCTTATAGCTGAAGGGAAAGGTTAAAGGTCTGACAGATGAATGTAGGGTTCTATTCAAGATTATTCTATCAGCTATCAGTCCAAGAGTTGGTGGTACTGATACTATCTCCTGGCCCCATCGCCATCTGATATACTTTCTTCTAACTGAAAGGAAAGTCAATCTGGGAAAATACTTCTTTGAGAGGATATGTGAAGTCATCTTCTTAAGCAAGTCTCAGAGGAAAACAACCATTGTTTATCCTAGACTGCTTTCAGATCTTCTCTTCCAAGGTCACATCATTCAGAATCTGAAGAAGTTCTATCCAGAACTTGTGGCTCAGAAGCTCTCTCCAGAAGTTCTGAATGCAAGCTTTCTGACAAAGATGCATCTCATTAACACCAAGCTGGTTCAACCTGAACAAGAATTCTCAGTACGTCTTGAAGATCGTCTGTATGTGAATGGTTATCCTGTTATTTATGAATTGGATGCTGAGGAAGTCATTCAAGATTATCTGAAGGTTCTTCAAGATGAAGGTTTTACTGTTGATAGGAGTATGGTTCCAAAGGCTCCAGTAAACATGTATAGACCTAAGAGGAAACTCAAGAGAAAAGCTGATGCTCAGGAGGATCAAGCTAAGCCAGATCTTCTTGCTCAGAAGAAGGTTAAAGTTGAGCAAGCTTTTGCTGAGGAAAGAACCAAGATGAAGCATGAAGCTGCTACTGACAAAACTGTTGAAGCATCGTCCAAAAAGCCTATTGATCTTGATGCTGAGGAAAGTGATTCAGATGAGACTCAGTCTGATGATGAGACTCAGTCTGATGAAGAGACTCAATCTGATGAAGAAACTCTGGGTGCCAGGCTGCGAAAGAAACAAGCTCCTAGTTCTAAAGGTAAGAATCCTAAGTATGTTTTTAATGAAGCTGAAATAGGAGTAGGTTACACTGAACCTCTTAACACTATACTGCCTGAAACTGAAACCATTAACATTCCCTCTGACAATTCAGAAGAACATGATTGTTCCACTGATGAATTAATCAGACAAGGTAAAGAAAATCTTGAAAAATTTACCTCTTCTGATAACATTCAGCAGAAGGACAAACATATTTCTTCTGAAAATCCTCTCTCTGAACTTGAAAAACATCTTAGCCCAGACCCTCTAAATAATCAACCTTTCACTCATGAAACAAACAAACCTTCATCCCCTCCTAAACCAAAATCACCTCAACCTCAACCACAAATAGAAATATCTCCTCAACCATCTACTGAACCTCAACCAACCTCACCTATCAAACAAACTTCCCCCAGCAAATCTCCTGAACCAACTCCTGAACCAACCTCTGAACACATAGCATCTGACCGTAACCCTGACTCAGGTGCTGAACATGTTTCTCCTGAACGTGTTCACACTTGTGCCCCTAGACCTTCAGAAGTAGAGATTATTCAAATTGACAACTCTACCCCTACATCACCCTAACACTCCACAATTCCACATATCTCACCCTCACCTTCTGACCTATTTGGTAACCTCTCCAATCAGCTTTATGATGATCTACTTAGGTTGTCAAATATTAAGAACAGGTTCTTGGCTTGTCCCTCTGATGTGGATGTTGAAGTATCACTTCTCAAGGCCAAAATCTGTAATGCTCTGGATGCAGTTGGTGATGATATCAAGTCTGTTATTGGTAAACGGGATATGGAGGTTGTTCATCTGATGAAGGAAGGTTTAGCACGGGCTAGTTTGAAGAGGTTAACAATGTACAGTCATGAGGAAAATGAGCGTGCTAAGTTTGCTGTTGTGTCTGCTGCTGTGTTGCGTCTGAATGCTTTCAAGGACTGCTGGGTAGATTCCAAATTGTTTAAGAGTCTAAAAGCTTAGAGGATAGAAACTGAACGTCTGGCTGAAGCTGCTGAGAGGCTTGCTCAAGAAGCTGCTGTGCTGTCCCAAGATGATGTTCTCATGATTGATTATCAAGAGGAAGGTGGACCCTCCTCTGATAAGGGCAAAGCTCCTATGGATACAGATCAGCTGAGGGCTCTTCAGGAAGCATTGAGGCAACAACAAGAAGCTCTTGAGAGGCAAAGATCAGATCATCTGAATCTAGAATCAAAGGTGGACAAGGTTGACTCCAAAGTGGACTCTTTGAACGACAAATTTGACATCCTCTTAGCCTTTCTTCAGAAACCCTAGGATTCTCAGCACATTTATGTTATTTTATTTATGTTTATATTTATCTTCTGAACAATTTTTTAGTTTTCTGGATTTTAACTTGGTTATTTAGAATGTTATTTTTTTTTGCGTGGTTTATCTTTATTTCATTCTATTTTTTTGACAAGAACATAAGAACACAAGCAGAATTTAAAAGAAATTTTTTTATTAATGAGCTGCATATGCTGAGTACATTGGTAAAAAGAAAAGACAACCTAAACCTATTCAGATTGATCCTCAGAAGAAATCTCAGATTTCTCCTCAGCATCATCTGATGACAATTCTATAGGCTCTGGGTTATGCTCTTCTTCTTCGTCTTGTTCTTCTTCCGGAACATAGCCAGCCAAGAATTCAGCATAGTCAGCGTCAATCTCATCTTCCTCAGATTCAGAATCTGACGAGATGATGATGATTTCAGCTTCTTGTGGCTTCTTATCTTCTTTATCTCGTTCCTCTCTTTCGAGTTCTTCCTCCTTCTTCCTGTAACACCCCATTTTTCAAAGCATAAAAAGGGGTATTATTATTTTTTTTTTAAAACCAACACGCTTAAATAAAATGGCGCGCATGAACGCCCGCAGCTATCTCGGCAATTCGTCATTCAATAGAAAATAAATATAACATCAACACATTATATTACAGGGCTTCCTCGAAGCAAAGTGTGTACCTGAATAATTTACATACAGCGGATACATTAAGTTCATCAACCAAAAGACACGAGTTATGAACCGAATATATCACAAGGCCAAAAGGCACTAAACATGTCTGAGTATAATGTATAAGACATACAGTCATCCAAAATACAAACTAGGCCCTAAGCCTACCAAAATGTAGCCTAACAAGCGCTACTCCCTACACTCCGGGATAGTCCACGAAGTCCTCGCCATCCGCATGACCCACAGTCTCGCTAGGCTCTCCGTCATCTAAGGTGGGGGATACCCTTTCATTTATCACATACAAAGCAAGGGTCACCATCTGGAAACAGGAAATACAAATACCAAATACCAAATAGAAAGCGGCTAAACACTTATCATTTTCCTCAACACACGCATAATAAATAAAGTGCGCACATAGCCTAATGCAAACCTCTAATGAATGAGTGTGGCACCCCGTCACAGGATCGCCACGGTAACACCCCGTCACAGGATCGTTACATGCATGATTTCCGGAAAAAGGTGGATTACACCCGGCACAATCACTCAGATCAAATGCCAACTCAATTGGTGGATACTCCGGAGTACAATCACTCAGATCAAATACCGGCTCCGTTAACGGCGGTACAATCACTCATATCAAATACCGTCTCCGTTAAAGGCGGAAGTATCACCCGGTACAATCACTCAGATCAAATACCGACAATGTTTGCATGAGCATACGTCCCTACATATACTAATGCAACAAACATACACATATTCATAACCACATGTCAACACATATATTTCTCACATATACGTAAGACAAATAACATCGAAAACAACCAAGCACACAAGCATGGAACCAAAACAAACATAACCACAAGCATACCCTAATGCTATTGACGGAAATAAAAAGGTGCCCTTACCTCGGCAATGCTTCCAACCAAAAACCACAACGTTTCACACTATCTACCGTTTCGCGTTTCCTGAAAATAACGAGCGGACAATGAATAAGTTTCTCCCAAATTATCTTATCGAAACTAAACCTATCCACAAAGGTCTAGAGGTGTCTAAGACACTTCCTAACACTCTCGGATATTATTTCTGAGTCCTCCCCATAGTGATTAAAAATTCCCGAAGTTAAATACACTATTTTTCACAAAACAACACATTTTCGTTTTCAAAGCATACCATTGCTCTCTATGGTTTTAAACTTCAAAGGACACTTTCATACACTACCAAAACACTTGAAAACAACCTAAAAATTTTACGAAAATATCTCGACAAAATAATCGAGTTTTTCTTGCGTCGCAAGTGTAACACCCAAACCCCTTAACGCGTATTTATTGAATATAAATAAATAAAACACTTAAGAAAATTCAGGCGTCACATGTTATAATACAAAACCACTGCATAATTAAAAATCATGCTAGCACAGCGGAAATTAAAAACGATATTTATCATAGTGCATATCATACAATATCCAAATTGTTCACACAATATCCCTAGGCTCTAGGCCATATCAACAACAAGGATATTATGTTTACAACCAAAAAGTAAAGGATTAGCAAAGTTAAATATGCCATCACGGGCTTAATACAATTCAATTCGAATAACCCGACACGGTAAATACCTAATCAGAGCAATTCTATACAACCCAGTCAAAAAGATATATAAAATATATCTAAGGAGTAGTCTAAGCTAAACTCCTCACCAAAAAGCGCACTACCACAAGCACGAGCAACCTCTAACTCTGATCGGGATCCTCAACCTGAGAATCTGAACCCCCAACGGTCCAGCACATAACACAAAGCATGAGAGTTAGATCACATAATCAAATACAAGTGCAAGTAAAAGGGTACTTAAACACTTCTTCTATAATCATGCATATATCATACATTCATCCATATCCATCAACAATCTACCATTCAATTATAAGTACATAAACACATATAATCGAATACTCACACAATCAATTATCACAATTATCCAAGTATGTGTCACATATCACTTATCACATAAATGTACACATATCCTAATGCATTCTAATGCGTCAACTTCATGCAATGTCACCCTAGACATATCTAATGCATGTGGTACCGTTTCGTCTTTATTAGAGTATCTCACCTCTAATATTCGTCTTTATCGGATAAATATAATCCGATATCCGTCTTTATTGGAATATCCAATATACAACAACAAAATTCATGAATGCATGTATATGTTTTTCATGAATTCACCAACAATTATTTAGCATAAAGCTCGTCATTTACTATGTGGAACACTATCCAACATACGTCATTATTAAGATTAACAAAACCTTAATATTCGTCATTTACAACATCATACATGATTAACAATCGTTATAAGCATCAACAAGCATCAACAAGCATCAATAATCATGTAAGAATAAGACACTGGTTTGAAACTACATGCAAAGGAAGATAGCAGATGAAAAATTGGTGAAATATGCAGTATTTCCGCCTGGGGTGGAAATATTTACGCCTGGGGCGGAAATGTTTACGCCTGGGGCGGAAAAACATCTGAAAGGCTGGCTGCTCACTGCTCTGCCGTTTCAGGCGGAAATTATTGTGCCTGAGGCGGAAAAACTTGCGTTTTCTACACAAAAACGCCCAAAAATCCCATTTTTCATGTTATAAATCCCAAAAGAGTTTGTATTCAAGCATAACAAACATGGATGAACACAAAAGGACAGTCCATTTCTCAGATCTACATCATAAACATCGAAAAAGTAAAGATTGAACACTTTTTCATCAAAACTCTCAAGAACACAAAGTTCTTGAGTTTAATCTGTTATAAAACTCGTTTTTAACCATTATTTTCGTTCATTAACCATGTTAAAAGCATGTTAAACATATTAAGAACCTTAGAAACGATTTCCATCAAGAAAATCCATTCCAAACTAAAACGAAAATGGGGTGGAGGAAGTTCGGGTGAGGAGAAATCGACATTCTCCCCTTCCTCGGGTCACCCACGATTATGGAACCTACTCTCATACCTGGATTCGAAGAAAACTCGATGAATGATCTTGAATCTCTCCCTTTCTTCTTGCCCTAGCTTCCAAGCTTTCCAACTCTCTCAAGAACACAAAACTATGAGAAATGAAATGTTCTCTTCTCCCCCTCATGGCCATATGGCGCCACCTCACACACACACAAGGCCCATTGGGCCTCAAGCCCAATTGGCTTGGCCCAATAACACGTTAACCCACTCTACTCGCTTAATAACTAAAGTATTCGATAAATAACTCAAGTTATTAACTTAATTAAATTTCTACGTTAATAAAATATTTTAACACATAAAAATCAATAATTTGAAAATTGGGTCGTTACAGCAAGTTTCAAGTTTTTCTTTCCAAATACAATCCTATAATCAAACTTTGACCCACCTATGATCATTTTTCACAAAAACAAAGTGGCCCTTCCGCTCAAAATTTTTCGCTTCCGAGGGCATGGTAATATCCCATAATACCCCCGAGTCACTAATCCAAGCCCCAAAAAATTTTCCGGGCAAAGCCTCAAATTACGAAAATTCAATTTTTGGTTCTTTAACACACATACAACACCAAAACCATTTTTTACCCAAAATTTTTTGCATGGTAATTCACCCTAGGCCACAATTGTGCCTCCCTCAAAGCCCTAACCAATTTTGAAACCTCTACCACACTTTTCTGAAATTTCTCATGACCAAAAGTTTTGAAAATGTGAACCACACCCAAATTTTTCCAATGCCAATACATAGCAAGCCTCTAATAGTTCACAAGCCTATGGAAATGATCAACTAATTCATTTTGCGGGTCAAAACAAGGATTTCTAAAAATTTGTTCATAAAGTCCTCAAGAACACACACCAAAAATATTTTTCCTTGTTTCACAAAATCAAAGCCATTTTCTAACATCCATTTCCCTACAATGTTCATAAACAACACCAAAAATAAAAGCACAACACAAGTTTTCAAAGTTATGAGCATTTTAAATCAATTTTTCAAACCCTAACAAAAGATTTCATGAAAGTTTTAATCACCATGGAAACCAACATGTGCCAAGCTTAAACAAGCTTATAAACTACTCCTAAACACTTCCCTAGAACCACAAACACCCAAAACTTATTCTAGAAAATTTCACTCAAGAACAAGTCATGACAAACTCTAAAATTATTCTAGAAATCATGACTTTTAGCTAGACAAAAGCATGGAGAAGGTGAGTTACCTTAAGAGGAGTGATTTCCTTGCAAGTTCCTTGATCCAACAAGACAAATCCAAGCTTGAATGGATGAGAAATGAAAAATCAATGGTGAGGTGAGTGAGAGAGAGAGGTGGGCGGCTTATGAGAGGAAGAGAAGAGGCATTGCAATTTTTTTCTAAGTTAAAAGTCTACCAAACAATCCTATGACAAAGTGATCTTGCTCCATCTTAGCCATTGGATCAAAAGACAAAACCCTAGGCCAATCCTAGCCATCCATTTTACTTTAACAAATATCTAGACATCCATTTTACTTTAACAAATATCTAGATATTTTCTCTCACGCCCCACAGCTCTCGCGCGCCGCGACGAGCAAAATTCGTAAAAACAGAAAACTTACGGAACGGAAGTCCGTCTTAAAATAATTCCAAAACTTATCGCCGAATCTTTTTCCGCGACTGTAATTTTCTTCCACACTCTCGAAAATTATTCTCAGGACATATCCTAACTCGCGCAGATATATAAAACTTCCACCCAAAATTTACTGAATTCAGAAACCGTAAAATTTTACGTCGGCGGGTAAAATTTCTACTCGTTTTTCCAAAAGCGAGAATAATCCAAAACTCGTCATTCTGAATTTGCATAAACCTTCTCATACATAAAAGAGGATTACAGCCCAAAAGTCTGTGCCTTTTCAGCGCACGAGCACAAAACAGACTTAAACTCAGCCAAAAATGCCGTTATTCCAACGATACATACAAAACGACTTAAACAAAAACCCTAAAACTTTTATCCAATATTTATTTTCCTTACACAAAATAAACTGTGAAATTACGGGTCTTACATTACTACCCTCCAAAAAGAAGTTTCGTCCTCGAAACTTAAACGTCGTTGAATAACTCCGGATATTGCTCTTTTATTTTGCTTTCAAGTTCCCATGTCGCATCTCCGGTAGCTTCGTTCCAAATTACCTTAACCAATGGTATTTCTTTTGTCCTCAAAAGCTTCATCTTCCTATCCGCAATCTTGATCGGCGGAACCTCAAATGACAAGTTTTCTTTCAAGTGGATATCGTCCGGTTTGATCACATGTGAGGGGTCGGGAGTATATTTTCTCAACTGAGAAACATGGAACACATCATGAATCCGAGATAGTACCGGTGGTAACGCGATACGATAAGCTACCTTTCCTATCCTTTCCGTAATTTGATACGGTCCAATAAACTTCGGAGTTAATTTCTTAGCTTTCAAAACTCTTCCAACACCCGTGGTCGGTGTAACTCTAAGAAATACATGATCACCCGCTTCAAATTCCAAAGGCCTACGATGCTTATCCGCATAACTCTTTTGCCTATCTTGTGTAGCTTTCAATCTTGCCCGGATTTGCTTAACTTTATCTGTTGTTTGTTGCACCATTTCAGGCCCTACAATTATGCTTTCACCATCTTGATACCAACACAAAGGAGTCTGACATCTTCTCCCGTAAAGTGCCTCAAATGGAGCCATTCCGATGCTCGCATGATAACTGTTATAAGTAAATTCCACTAAAGGCAACACATCTTCCCAACTTCCTCGATCATCTAACACACATGCTCTTAACAAATCTTCCAATGATTGATTTGTTCTTTCCGTTTGGCCGTCCGTTTGTGGATGATAAGCCGAACTCATTCTCAATTTAGTTCCCAAAGCATCATGAAGTGTTTTCCAAAAATGTGAAGTAAATTTTGGATCTCGATCCGAAACAATACTAGAAGGTATTCCATGCAATTTCACAATCTCCGCAATATAAATGTCGGTTAACTTCTCCGCGGTGTCGGTAACTTTAACCGCTAAAAAGTGAGCGGATTTTGTCAATCTATCCACTATCACCCAAATTGAATCCTTCCTTTTTCTTGTCTTGGGCAATCCCGTGATAAAGTCCATGGATATACTATCCCACTTCCACTCCGGTATATCCAACGGATGCAACATTCCCGCCGGTTTTTGATGCTCCACCTTCGCTTTTTGACATGTCAAACACGCCGCCACATATTCCGCCACATTTCTTTTCATACCCGGCCACCAAAAATCTTTTCTCAAGTCTTGATACATTTTAGTGGCTCCGGGGTGGATACTCAATTTACTTTTGTGAGCTTCCTCAAGGATTGTGTTCCTCAAATTTTTAGCATCCGGCACACACACCCTTCCATTACATCTCAAAATATTATCCGCCCCCACTTTGAATTCGGTGTTCGTTCCTCGAATTATCAAGTCTCTCTTTGCCATAAGCAATTCATCATCTTGACAATTTGCAATTTCTTCCAACAACCCACTAGAAATAGTAATCATTCCCAATTTCAAAGCGCCCGGTGCAAACTTTACCGTGAGGTGCAAATCTCGAAACATCTTCAACAATTCATGTTGACTAGCCATTACCGCTGAACATGCCGACACACTTTTTCTACTCAAAGCATCTGCCACCACATTAGCTTTTCCGGGGTGATATTCTAATGTGAAGTCAAAATCCTTAAGCGTCTCCATCCACCTCCTTTGCCTCATATTTAATTCTTTTTGATCGAAGAGGTACTTTAAACTCTTATGGTCACTGAACACCACAAAAGTACATCCATACAAATAATGCCTCCAAATCTTCAAAGCAAAAACTACCGCCGCAAGCTCTAAATCATGTGTGGGATAATTCTTTTCATGCACCTTTAATTGTCGTGACGCATAAGCTACCGCTTTCTTGTGTTGCATAAGCACACATCCAAGCCCTTGATAAGACGCATCACAATAAACTTCATACGGCTCATCGGATTGAGGTAGAACCAACACCGGTGATGTAGTCAAAAGCTTCTTCAACAGTTGAAAACTAGCTTCACATTTGTCCGTCCAAGCAAAAGGTTGATCTTTTCGTGTAAGTTGTGTCATCGGCGCCACAATCTTAGCAAAACCCTCAATGAACCTCCGATAATAACCTGCTAAACCCACAAAACTTCGTACATCGGTGACAGTTTGTGGTTGTTTCCATGAAAGTACCGTATCAATCTTAGCTGGATCCACAGCTATTCCCTCTTTTGATATAACATGGCCGAGAAAATTCACTTTTTCCAACCAAAATTCACACTTCGACGGATTGGCATAAAGCTTGTTGTCGCGCAAAACTTGCAAAACTAGGCGAAGATGCTCTTCGTGCTCTTCTTCACTCTTCGAAAATACAAGTATATCATCAATAAACACCACGACGAACTTGTCCAAGAACGGATGAAATACTCTATTCATGTAGTCCATAAAAATAGCGGGTGCATTTGTCACTCCAAATGGCATTACCAAAAATTCATAATGTCCGTAACGCGTACGAAATGCCGTTTTTTGCACATCTTCATCCCTCACCCTTATCTGGTGGTAACCCGACTTCAAATCAATTTTAGAAAATACCGACGCATCCTTCAATTGATCCATTAAATCGTCAATTCGTGGCAAAGGATAACGATTCTTAATGGTCACCTTGTTGAGCTTCCGGTAATCTACACATAGACGTGACTTTCCGTCTTTCTTTTTCACCAACAAAACTGGCGCTCCCCACGGCAATACACTTGGCCTTATAAATCCTTTCCCCAACAAGTCTTCTATTTGACTTTTCAACTCGACTAACTCAGCTGGAGCCATTCGATAAGGAGACTCCGAAATTGGTCCGGTTCCCGGATGCAAATCAATAAAAAATTCCACTTCTCGGATCGGAGGAAAACCTGGAATTTCCAACGGAAAAACGTCTTGGAATTGTTGAACTACTCGCACATCTTCCACAATAATGCCCGAGGTGACTTCTATACTCGAAAATGACATAAACTCTGTTTCCCCATTTCTCATAGTTACTACAAGCCTATTAGCTGACAGATATCTAGCAACTCCCGATTCGGGGAAAAAGGCTAATTTACGAGCACAGTCCAAAATAACATAATGGTAAGATAACCAATCCATCCCGAGAATGATCTCGAGCGACTTAAGGGGCAAACATATCAAATTGACCAGAAAATCCCTATTCTGAATTGTAACACCCAAACCCGTTATTTAATTAACTCTGCCTTTATAAAATCTTTTTCGAAAATACGCAGCGGAAAAATTGAAAATCTGATTTATAAAGCGCTGGTTTGAATATCACAAACTTCATTCAAAGATAATACTAATACATTTATCTAGTAGAATATTCGAATGAACTAAAAACAAAACCTCGCATCGAACGATACGTTATTAGTTATACAAAACGGATACTTTTCAAATGAAAGCTTAAGACCAACAGAGTATACTAAGAGGACTACATGCATATACATATAAAAACCCCTTTTTCCCGTGTCTCAATCAGAGCAGAGCTTCACCATTGCACTCGGACGAGGCTAACACATAACCTGTCAACCTGGACCCCCAAAGGTCCAGCAATTAACACAAAGCAGAGAGTTAGAAAACATAAACATAAATATAAGTGTGAGTAGTATACTACACACTTCACACGCTATCATACATTTCTAACTCACGCACATACATCGTCGAATACGACTACCAATTAATCATTCATTTACAAACACACCAATCATATAGTTTCACGTCTTCTCGGACACTACCAAAGTGTACATTTTATAGTCATGACGGACTCTACACTTGTTCATTTTATAGTCATGACGGACTCTACACTTGTTCATTTTATAGTCATGACGGACTCTACTCATATACCAAGACATGGCAACAATCACAGTATTAAACAATTAGTAAATACCAAAGCTTAACACATACGGAAAACACATTACAATCCAATCAGATAATGTCACATAACAATTATCAAATACATGTGCATTTACCCTAATGCATCTAATGCCAATTATCCAATGTCATGTCATCCCTAGACACGACTAATGCATGTGGTACCATTTCCACGTTGTTCAGATTTCAGTCATGACGGACTGTTCAGATTATAGTCATGTACGGACTGTTCAGATTATAGTCATGCACGGACTCTACATCTGCAGTTTTACATCATGCAGGATAAGCGTCTCACCAATGGTGGACCAAACCAGTTTTACATCATGTTGGATGCTGCTATTCACCCCATTTAAGATGAACCCAGTTTTACATCTTGTTGGATGCTGCTATTCACCCCATTTAAGATGAACCCAGTTTTACATCTTGTTGGATGCGTCGGAACTTACCGAACCACCTTATCTCCCTTGGATAAGCTCAATAACAGTTTTATATCATGTAGGATATGGTTATCATCAACCATCTCTCCCATAAAGAGGAGTCACACAGTTTTATATCATGTTTGGATATGGGCTCCAGATCTCGGATAACATAATCCCATCTTCGGCCACTTTTCATAAACATAGTCCATTTTCATCAATTATTGGAATTCACATGATTCCCATAACACAATTATTCATGAATGCATGATTACTTTTAAACACATCAAATACATGACGCTATCTAGCTCGAAGCTATTCATTCACTGATGCGGAAACACAATTCCAACATCTAACACATTAGGATAACACAATATCCTATCACTCAAATCATAATTATTCACATGATAATTATCTGCATAACCATTTTTATACACATAAAGTTTCATTTACACTTATGTCATAAAACACACATCATTTCCTTAACATTGCAAATTAATGCTAAAACATAAACATAGTCACTTGAACTACAAGTCATTGCATACGCGTGCGAATCATATAACGATTAACAATAAGCATTAACAACATCAACATGTATCAACAAACATGTAAGGATACCCTTAAACCATGTTACAAGTGCCTAATTGCACTTAAAACAATTATCAAAAAGTTGCTGTCACAGTGCTGTTCGCTAAGCGAATCCGTAGCGAACCCGTAGCGAACCCGTAGCGAATCCGTAGCGAACCCGTAGCGAACCCGTAGCGAACTACATCAGAGGGTTGCAGGTACATGGCGAACAAGTAGCGAGCTTGTAGCGAACAGGTAGCGAACTTATTCGCTAAGCGAAGCCGTAGCGAACCCGTAGCGAACTACACCAGAAATATCTGTTCTTGAGTTTCTAAGGCGGTTTAACCTTGAATCCACTCAAAAATCCATCTAGACATGTTATAAATTCTTATAAACAGCTAATTCAAGCATATATGGTATCAAGGAACATTAATCATCCCTTCCAAACATCCAAATACATCAAACAATCAAAATCATGCCAATTTCTTGCAAAATAAGCAAAGTTGCATAAACATGCAAATCATTGATCAAACATCTACATATTCCCATTTTCAACTCCCCAAAGTTGTTTACCTCATCTACCATGAGTTCACTACACATGTTAGGATCAAAAGAATCCATTTTCCATTAAGAAAATCACCCACAAAACCCACAAGAAAATAGAGTGGAAAGAGTTTGGGAATGGAGGAATCGACATCCTCCCCTCTTCCGAATCACTCACGAATATGTAATCTAACTCTCGTACCTTAGCTCGACGAATCCACAAGCTTGCTCTTCTCTTTCTCTCCCACGAGCTCTCCCTCTCCCTCATGAGCTCCTCCTCTTGCTCTTTCTCAAGAATTGCAACTTATGGGACTATTCATTGGTTTGACTTGCTACTTATAGCTCTCTCTATTCTCATGGATCAAAGCCCACTTGGCTTAGGCCCAATGCCTATTCCACGCCCAAAGGCCCAAACAACATAACTTCTCGCTCATTAACTTACGTTCTCGCTAAATGATTATTCGCCGCTTAATAATTTAATTATAAATCACGCCCTCGCATAATAAAATAATTAAATAACGAATACTAAATTTTGGGTCGTTACAACTCTACCCCCCTTAAAAGATTTTCGCCCTCGAAAATTACCCGACTAAAACACAACTCCGGATAAATTCCCTCATCCGATTTTCTAATTCCCAACTTGCATTCAATCCAACGGGTTTTCTAGTCATAATACCTTAGCCGATACGGTCTCTTACACAAACTCCGATTCAAATTCACACTTCTTCCGGATTCGTACCAACAAAACATACAAACTCCAAACCAAACCAAGTTTGACAAAATCAGTCAATCCCAATCGACACAATCTCGTCTACTCATCAACAATAGATCAAGGACAGCTAATCCCTTGATTTGTCGATAGATAGTCAACAATCGTGATGATGGCATAAACCATTCTCATCAAACTACTTAAAACTTTCTCTTAACATCTTACGGTACTCGCAGCACCACTCCAAAACAAAACCACTTAACCCAAAATACTCCGAAAGACCCTTCCGTTGCACACTTCACAACTTTTCAAATTCCATAAGTTCTTAACTGCGTCGAATCTCACTCCAACCATTCATTCGGTAGCACAACTCCTACGCTCATCTGCTGTCTAACTTCTCAAATTTCTTAACACATGCCAAAAATATACTATCCAACCGTCAAATTCTTTTTCCTTGCAATTCCCCAAATCATTGCGTCGAACATTCAACATAACTGTTTTATTTTCCAAATAATCTCTTATCCAATTTCTGACTTCCTTAACATGACCTTCCCGATATCATTTCCTGTCGAAATATTCTTATCCAAAATATTACCTTAAGTCACTCGTCGACTCACTATCATCCCACCGTTCACGACGAAAATATCCATAATCATTTATTTCCTTCCCACATGGTATTACTATACTATTCCCATAGATACGATGTGTCCGACATCTCTAATCTCCACCGACTTTTCCATTTCATAGTTAACTTTTTCCAATTGCTACAAAACATCATTTGACACTTACTTTGAGCATTGCTTCCAAATTCTTAATACACATTTTCCAAACACAACAATCACTTATGTGTGAGATAGTCCTTTCCGCAAATTCTTACTTGACATAAGTCACTTTCTTACGTCTCTCTAATACTCGTGCTTGACACGTTTCCAAAGGCTAACTTTCTTATCCCCAAACATCCAAAGGTAACACTTCGCACTTAGTTTCTCAAATCTTTCCAAGAAATGACCACTCGGTTCAAACATACTCAACCTTTATAAATCCTTCCTAGGCTCTTCTTGATCACCTAGTAATTCTGTATTTAAATCTCAGCTACTATCAAAAGTTGATTTCCAAACAACCATGATCTCCGTCTTGTTGATTCCAACACAACTCTCATCAGATTCCTCTGAAAACTTTTCATCAACAAAGCTTCCATCTTTATCACTCTTCCTCCTCTTTGAGGATGAACCATCAAGTGAAAGACAACCAAACAATGGAACATTCTTGCTACGAGTTCCGCTAGAAACACCACCAGTCCCACTTATTGTAATCGGGTTTTCTTACCCTCGACGCACACGTCTTCTCCGTTTCCCAGCAACGGTGTTCACTTAACATTCAATCTGCTCCATCGTTCCCCAATGGCCACATTCTCCCTACGGCTAAACAACTTCATTCCGACTCACTCCGAAATGATCATCTGATACTTCCTCCAAAATATTCTCCAAATAAGAATTCCACTTCGAACAATGCTACTCAATCTTAAACAATCCACTTCAAGAACATCTCTATTCGTCCTTACTTCTCGCGTTCGAAACATCTTGGAGAGACAAAATCTTCTCCCCCACTTATCTCAAACCCACCTTTACACTTCCACTAGAACATCCGGTGTAAGCACCTAACCGTCCTATCGATTCCAAATATATTCCTCTCAAGAGAAATCTAATACCGACAGCATTCACATACATGTCGTATGCAAAGGGTAAACATAAGGTAAGATATCTAAGCATCTACTCAAAACCCCGGTGCAGTCCTCTTGACATACACACCACTGCAAAATACATAAACACACTATTCCCGTCTATGCTAACGTAACAACCTACGTAACAACTAGCATACATAATTACTACCACATGTCTATACATATATTTATAACTAAACTATATGTAAGACAATGAAACATCCATGTACACAAGACATCGAGTCAAGTACATGCATTACATTTCGTTTGTCCGCATACTTACAACATCTACTCAAACATGTATAAAACATAGCATGTTCTCAAACAAGTTCTCATCATGAGAATACATTCACATAGTTCAATTAAAGAACCACACTAAGTACTAGTAATCAATCTACCACATGTTATAAACAAACATATAACAACACACATTAGGATCTACTTACATCCTACTCCTTTCTCACTCTTGTGAAAAATTCATTTTCACTTACTCAAAAGAAAATAATCTTATATTTTCAACAAAATCTTCATCACATGCAGTTTTACATCATGCTGGATCATCAACTGTTAGCAATAAGCATCTACAAACCAAAAGTTCAAACCACACAAATTTTTAAAACTTAAGCATAAAAATACTCAACCACTACTTGACTTGATAACTTATAACAATGATAAGTATCAATCGCATCAAGTACACACAACAAGAAAAGACAGACACAACTGGCACACACGCTCACTCGATCTGACTGCACAGACCGGCTCTGATTGACACATAACCTCACAGTCCGAAGACGACCTGCTCTGATACCACTTTGTAACACCCAAACCCGTTATTTAATTAACTCTGCCTTTATAAAATCTTTTTCGAAAATACGCAGCGGAAAAATTGAAAATCTGATTTATAAAGCGCTGGTTTGAATATCACAAACTTCATTCAAAGATAATACTAATACATTTATCTAGTAGAATATTCGAATGAACTAAAAACAAAACCTCGCATCGAACGATACGTTATTAGTTATACAAAACGGATACTTTTCAAATGAAAGCTTAAGACCAACAGAGTATACTAAGAGGACTACATGCATATACATATAAAAACCCCTTTTTCCCGTGTCTCAATCAGAGCAGAGCTTCACCATTGCACTCGGACGAGGCTAACACATAACCTGTCAACCTGGACCCCCAAAGGTCCAGCAATTAACACAAAGCAGAGAGTTAGAAAACATAAACATAAATATAAGTGTGAGTAGTATACTACACACTTCACACGCTATCATACATTTCTAACTCACGCACATACATCGTCGAATACGACTACCAATTAATCATTCATTTACAAACACACCAATCATATAGTTTCACGTCTTCTCGGACACTACCAAAGTGTACATTTTATAGTCATGACGGACTCTACACTTGTTCATTTTATAGTCATGACGGACTCTACACTTGTTCATTTTATAGTCATGACGGACTCTACTCATATACCAAGACATGGCAACAATCACAGTATTAAACAATTAGTAAATACCAAAGCTTAACACATACGGAAAACACATTACAATCCAATCAGATAATGTCACATAACAATTATCAAATACATGTGCATTTACCCTAATGCATCTAATGCCAATTATCCAATGTCATGTCATCCCTAGACACGACTAATGCATGTGGTACCATTTCCACGTTGTTCAGATTTCAGTCATGACGGACTGTTCAGATTATAGTCATGTACGGACTGTTCAGATTATAGTCATGCACGGACTCTACATCTGCAGTTTTACATCATGCAGGATAAGCGTCTCACCAATGGTGGACCAAACCAGTTTTACATCATGTTGGATGCTGCTATTCACCCCATTTAAGATGAACCCAGTTTTACATCTTGTTGGATGCTGCTATTCACCCCATTTAAGATGAACCCAGTTTTACATCTTGTTGGATGCGTCGGAACTTACCGAACCACCTTATCTCCCTTGGATAAGCTCAATAACAGTTTTATATCATGTAGGATATGGTTATCATCAACCATCTCTCCCATAAAGAGGAGTCACACAGTTTTATATCATGTTTGGATATGGGCTCCAGATCTCGGATAACATAATCCCATCTTCGGCCACTTTTCATAAACATAGTCCATTTTCATCAATTATTGGAATTCACATGATTCCCATAACACAATTATTCATGAATGCATGATTACTTTTAAACACATCAAATACATGACGCTATCTAGCTCGAAGCTATTCATTCACTGATGCGGAAACACAATTCCAACATCTAACACATTAGGATAACACAATATCCTATCACTCAAATCATAATTATTCACATGATAATTATCTGCATAACCATTTTTATACACATAAAGTTTCATTTACACTTATGTCATAAAACACACATCATTTCCTTAACATTGCAAATTAATGCTAAAACATAAACATAGTCACTTGAACTACAAGTCATTGCATACGCGTGCGAATCATATAACGATTAACAATAAGCATTAACAACATCAACATGTATCAACAAACATGTAAGGATACCCTTAAACCATGTTACAAGTGCCTAATTGCACTTAAAACAATTATCAAAAAGTTGCTGTCACAGTGCTGTTCGCTAAGCGAATCCGTAGCGAACCCGTAGCGAACCCGTAGCGAATCCGTAGCGAACCCGTAGCGAACCCGTAGCGAACTACATCAGAGGGTTGCAGGTACATGGCGAACAGGTAGCGAGCTTGTAGCGAACAGGTAGCGAACTTATTCGCTAAGCGAAGCCGTAGCGAACCCGTAGCGAACTACACCAGAAATATCTGTTCTTGAGTTTCTAAGGCGGTTTAACCTTGAATCCACTCAAAAATCCATCTAGACATGTTATAAATTCTTATAAACAGCTAATTCAAGCATATATGGTATCAAGGAACATTAATCATCCCTTCCAAACATCCAAATACATCAAACAATCAAAATCATGCCAATTTCTTGCAAAATAAGCAAAGTTGCATAAACATGCAAATCATTGATCAAACATCTACATATTCCCATTTTCAACTCCCCAAAGTTGTTTACCTCATCTACCATGAGTTCACTACACATGTTAGGATCAAAAGAATCCATTTTCCATTAAGAAAATCACCCACAAAACCCACAAGAAAATAGAGTGGAAAGAGTTTGGGAATGGAGGAATCGACATCCTCCCCTCTTCCGAATCACTCACGAATATGTAATCTAACTCTCGTACCTTAGCTCGACGAATCCACAAGCTTGCTCTTCTCTTTCTCTCCCACGAGCTCTCCCTCTCCCTCATGAGCTCCTCCTCTTGCTCTTTCTCAAGAATTGCAACTTATGGGACTATTCATTGGTTTGACTTGCTACTTATAGCTCTCTCTATTCTCATGGATCAAAGCCCACTTGGCTTAGGCCCAATGCCTATTCCACGCCCAAAGGCCCAAACAACATAACTTCTCGCTCATTAACTTACGTTCTCGCTAAAGGATTATTCGCCGCTTAATAATTTAATTATAAATCACGCCCTCGCATAATAAAATAATTAAATAACGAATACTAAATTTTGGGTCGTTACATGAATCATCACCAAACAATGTAAACATGCTGTATTAACTACCAAATCTCTAGCAGGAGTAGAAACATTCAAATCAAACGGCAGCGGAGAAACAAGCAATTTCAAGCGATTTGCACAATCCAAAGATATAAAGGAGTGGGTTGCTCCGGTAACAATCAAAGCAGTCAAAGAGTTACCTGCTATCTGACAGTCCTCATGAATAGCATTGCTAGCCTGACCACTCACTTCTGTGCCCATACAGTAGACACATCCTTTGGCGGTGGGTCGAGCTCCTTGTGTTGCATTCTCTGACGGCGCCGCTTTTGGAGCACGGCAATCTTTAGCAAAATGGCCCGGCTTCCGACAATTGAAACATACTGACGCAGTTCCTGGATTCCCGCACTCATTAGCATAGTGCCCCTCTTCACCACACTTATAGCAAGTCTGCTTCTCTCTAACTTGGTTTCCTCGGGTTCCTTGGTTTCCAGAATTTTGTGGTCCACGATTATTCTGTGGGCGGTTGTAAGGCCTAGTCCCACGTCCTCCTCGATTCTGACTCTGATGACTGGGACGGCTAGGTCCCCCAGCACCAAAACTCCCCTGACGATTTACCCTTTTATTCCTCATGTCCTCTATCTCTTGGCACTTCTCCACAAGCACCTGGAACTGTCGAATCCCCAACGGCACCACTGCATCTTGCAGTTCGTACCTCAGCCCTCCTTGAAATCGACGACACATGTATGACTCATCTATGCCATCCCTGAAGAAACGGAAGTGTCGAGACAACGATTCAAACTTCTTGGCATAGGCCTCGACGTTCAAACCTCCCTGAGTCAGTTTCAGGAATTCTTCCCCGTACCTCTCCCTAGCTGTTTCCAGAAAATATTTGGCTAGAAATTTTCTCTTGAAATTCTCCCATGAGAATTCCTCAAATGCAGCTTCCATTAGCAGACTGGTGTTGCCCCACCAATATTCAGCATCCCCTAGCAATTGGTAGGTGGCCAAGTTCACCATTTCTCCTTCCGGGCAATGGATAGCCCCCAAAATTTTCTCAATGGCCTGAAGCCATAAATCAGCAGCAGCAGGTCCTCCGTCACCACGGAACCTTGGAGGATTCTGATGGTTGAAACTTGTAAGAACACGAGTCCCCGCAGCATGGACTTCCCTTTCGCGCTTCTCCAAATCTCTTTGGGTCTTTGCATTAGTCTGAGCTGTTATGGCAGCCGCCATCACATTCATCGAGTTAGCCATACGCTCAACCCGATCATCTTCGGTAACAGGAGCAGCAGGTGCCCGTCTTGGAGGCATGTTTCCTGAAAAACCAAATCTTTTAATCAAATCCTTTTCCAATTCCACAGAATTTTCCACATCCAACATATAAGGATTAAAGTAGCTACGGTATGGTTGGTTGAAGACACACATTAACGAAACGAGTTAATGCACTACTAACTAGCAAACAAGACTCACTACTACCCACTAACGATTCGCTAAACCGACGCGACTCTAATCTTAACTGACTGACCTCAGACTGTTAACTCAAGTACACACTTTCCCTTTGAAGATCTACTGCCGAGCTCTGATACCAAAATGTAACACCCCGTTTTTCAAAGCATAAAAACGGGTATTATTATTTTTTTTTAAAACCAACACGCTTAAATAAAATGGCGCGCGTGAACGCCCGCAGCTATCTCGGCAATTCGTCATTCAATAGAAAATAAATATAACATCAACACATTATATTACAGGGCTTCCTCGAAGCAAAGTGTGTACCTGAATAATTTACATACAGCGGATACATTAAGTTCATCAACCAAAAGACACGAGTTATGAACCGAATATATCACAAGGCCAAAAGGCACTAAACATGTCTGAGTATAATGTATAAGACATACAGTCATCCAAAATACAAACTAGGCCCTAAGCCTACCAAAATGTAGCCTAACAAGCGCTACTCCCTACACTCCGGGATAGTCCACGAAGTCCTCGCCATCCGCATGACCCACAGTCTCGCTAGGCTCTCCGTCATCTAAGGTGGGGGATAACCCGTTCATTTATCACATACAAAGCAAGGGTCACCATCTGGAAACAGGAAATACAAATACCAAATACCAAATAGAAAGCGGCTAAACACTTATCATTTTCCTCAACACACGCATAATAAATAAAGTGCGCACATAGCCTAATGCAAACCTCTAATGAATGAGTGTGGCACCCCGTCACAGGATCGCCACGGTAACACCCCGTCACAGGATCGTTACATGCATGATTTCCGGAAAAAGGTGGATTACACCCGGCACAATCACTCAGATCAAATGCCAACTCAATTGGTGGATACTCTGGAGTACAATCACTCAGATCAAATACCGGCTCCGTTAACGGCGGTACAATCACTCAGATCAAATACCGTCTCCGTTAAAGGCGGAAGTATCACCCGGTACAATCACTCAGATCAAATACCGACAATGTTTGCATGAGCATACGTCCCTACATATACTAATGCAACAAACATACACATATTCATATCCACATGTCAACACATATATTTCCCACATATACGTAAGACAAATAACATCGAAAACAACCAAGCACACAAGCATGGAACCAAAACAAACATAACCACAAGCATACCCTAATGCTATTGACGGAAATAAAAAGGTGCCCTTACCTCGGCAATGCTTCCAACCAAAAACCACAACGTTTCACACTATCTACCGTTTCACGTTTCCTAAAAATAACGAGCGGACAATGAATAAGTTTCTCCCAAATTATCTTATCGAAACTAAACCTATCCACAAAGGTCTAGAGGTGTCTAAGACACTTCCTAACACTCTCGGATATTATTTCCGAGTCCTCCCCATAGTGATTAAAAATTCCCGAAGTTAAATACACTATTTTTCACAAAACAACACATTTTCGTTTTCAAAGCATACCATTGCTCTCTAAGGTTTTAAACTTCAAAGGACACTTTCATACACTACCAAAACACTTGAAAACAACCTAAAAATTTTACGAAAATATCTCGACAAAATAATCGAGTTTTTCTTGCGTCGCAAGTTTCAAGTTTTTCTTTCCAAATACAATCCTATAATCAAACTTTGACCCACCTATGATCATTTCATCAAAGCATGCTCATTTTTCACAAAATTGTGGACTTAGAAAAATTTCATAAATTTCCCCCCCCCCCACACAAGCTAGGTTCGGCCATTGAAAAACAAAGTGGCCCTTCCGCTCAAAATATTTCGCTTCCGAGGGCATGGTAATATCCCATAATACCCCCGAGTCACTAATCCAAGCCCCAAAAAAATTTCCGGGCAAAGCCTCAAATTACAAAAATTCAATTTTTGGTTCTTTAACACACATACAACACCAAAACCATTTTTTACCCAAAAAATTTTGCATGGTAATTCACCCTAGGCCACAATTGTGCCTCCCTCAAAGCCCTAACCAATTTTGAAACCTCTACCACACTTTTCCGAAATTTCTCATGACCAAAAGTTTTGAAAATGTGAACCACACCCAAATTTTTCCAATGCCAATACATAGCAAGCCTCTAATAGTTCACAAGCCTATGGAAATGATCAACTAATTCATTTTGAGGGTCAAAACAAGGATTTCTAAAAATTTGTTCATAAAGTCCTCAAGAACACACACCAAAAATATTTTTCCTTGTTTCACAAAATCAAAGCCATTTTCTAACATCCATTTCCCTACAATGTTCATAAACAACACCAAAAATAAAAGCACAACACAAGTTTTCAAAGTTATGAGCATTTTAAATCAATTTTTCAAACCCTAACAAAAGATTTCATGAAAGTTTTAATCACCATGGAAACCAACATGTGCCAAGCTTAAACAAGCTTATAAACTACTCCTAAACACTTCCCTAGAACCACAAACACCCAAAACTTATTCTAGAAAATTTCACTCAAGAACAAGTCATGACAAACTCTAAAATTATTCTAGAAATCATGACTTTTAGCTAGACAAAAGCATGGAGAAGGTGAGTTACCTTAAGAGGAGTGATTTCCTTGCAAGTTCCTTGATCCAACAAGACAAATCCAAGCTTGAATGGATGAGAAATGAAAAATCAATGGTGAGGTGAGTGAGAGAGAGAGGTGGGCGGCTTATGAGAGGAAGAGAAGACGCTTTGCAATTTTTTTCTAAGTTAAAAGTCTACCAAACAATCCTATGACAAAGTGATCTTGCTCCATCTTAGCCATTGGATCAAAAGACAAAACCCTAGGCCAATCCTAGCCATCCATTTTACTTTAACAAATATCTAGATATTTTCTCTCACGCCCCACAGCTCTCGCGCGCCGCGACGAGCAAAATTCGTAAAAACAGAAAACTTACGGAACGGAAGTCCGTCTTAAAATAATTCCAAAACTTATCGCCGAATCTTTTTCCGCGACTGTAATTTTCTTCCACACTCTCGAAAATTATTCTCAGGACATATCCTAACTCGCGCAGATATATAAAACTTCCACCCAAAATTTACTGAATTCAGAAACCGTAAAATTTTACGTCGGCGGGTAAAATTTCTACTCGTTTTTCCAAAAGCGAGAATAATCCAAAACTCGTCATTCTGAATTTGCATAAACCTTCTCATACATAAAAGAGGATTACAGCCCAAAAGTCTGTGCCTTTTCAGCGCACGAGCACAAAACAGACTTAAACTCAGCCAAAAATGTCGTTATTCCAACGATACATACAAAACGACTTAAACAAAAACCCTAAAACTTTTATCCAATATTTATTTTCCTTACACAAAATAAACTGTGAAATTACGGGTCTTACACTTCCTGTGAAATTCAGCGATACGAGCACTAAACCTTTTCATTCTTCTTACTTCTTTCTTGATATATTGATTTTGTTTATGAAGAATGTTTGTCACAAAGTTCTCCTTTTATAACCTGTTTTGGCGCATTGGTTTTTGTTTTGAAATAAATTCACCTATGTAACAACCAATTCCTAACTTTTTGCTTTTTGATAATGACAAAAGGGGGAGTAGTTACGCATTAATTGATAAGTTGATAAGTTTCTAAAAGCTGAAACCACTATTGTTTGTTATATTTTTGTTACTAAAGTTGTTTTGCAAATACTTGTTTTAAATGCGGAGATTAAGTATTTTAAAACTGAAAATAAATTTCAAAAGTAAGGATAAGTTAAAAGTGCAACTTTAACTTAACCTTATGAGACTTAGGGGGAGAGCTTGCAAACCTCTCGTCCTGAAGAAAAACATGAAATTTGTTTTTATTCTAAATTATTTAAATCTTATACTAAATTAAAATATCATGGATAAAACTTAAAGCTTAGGCTTTATGGAGTATCAATCTTAGGGGGAGCTTGTGAAGGGATTTAAGAGGAGTTTTTCAAAAAAAATTTAATCCTCTTAGCGGAACAATCCCGATGAACGGATCTTGATTAAACCATTAATCACAAATCAAAGAACACAAAACCACAAGTTTATGTGTTTACCTCTTGAAGTGCAGAACCTTTGAAGTAGAAACTGTTTCTGATCACAAGCAAAGCAAAGTAGCGATGCATCTACTCAGTCCACACGAACAGAATTTCTCCGATGATCGGTGCTAGCCAATTCCACGAGAGAGTCAGAGAGAACAGGGTTTAGAGAGCGGCGGCTAGGTTTCACTTTGTGAATTAGGTTAAGCTTACAAAACTTCATCACAAGGGTTCTATTTATAGAACCACTTGTGTGGTCATCAAACCAAGCACTGCACCGTACCTTACGGTGGACCGTATTTCTCTATTTTCATAAATTAAATAATAAGTCATACTTAATTATTTAATTACTAATAAGTCCTACTTATTATTTTATAAATAAGTCTTACTTATTTATTTCTCTCATCTATCTGTTCTTTGTGTGTGACCCTATAGGTTCTCGTAACGTTGGCAATAATATTAAATCACATATTTAATATTATAAACAGTGAGCGGTATCTAGCAACACATCACTGCTACCCAAGTGACGAGAATGTCATGTGATCTGACGAGACCTTTCTATGATAACGATCTTATGTATAATTACCCCTTTGCCCTTATATCTATATTGACCACAAGGCATAGATCGTGTCACCCTTGTATGGTTCAATATTTTATTTCTTGATCCCAGAATATACTAAACAACGAATAAGCTCAATATCTCATAATGACTTAGTTCGGCGTGGCCACGCATTTTATCAGTTATATTCCATCAAGAGGCCTATAGATATTGCTCCTGTTATGTAAGAGGGGCAAATTCCATCTAGGTCACTCATGTCCCTCAGCATGATTTGTAGAGTACCCATCAACCGACTTTATAGTCATCCTGTTACGGACAATGTTTGAACGGCAACTAAGTATTCTACTCCACATCTAGGGTCCATAGTGGTTTCAGGTCGAAGGGTGGTATACACCATTATCACTATGAGAATAACTTATGACACTTTTCATAACATACAATGTAGCATTCTCATGGCGGGTCAATCCAATATAAATATTACTCCTAATATTTATATCTATGTGAAGACTTGATATCTCATATCCATGACTCGTGAGATGAAGTCATCGGTCTACTCACATAATAGTCTCTATGTTTTACTATTATCCCACATCACAATAAAACTTGACTATGGATACTTTAAGAATAGTGTCATTATGTTTAATGGAGTCTCACTATTAAGTCACACTTAATGTTCCATTAATTAGACTAGCTATTCTAGGGACTATTAGTTTGAAACAAACATAATAAAGAAATGCCTTATTATATATATTAAATATATAAATCAAAGTCATCATACAAAAGACGATTCTATCAAAATAGATTGGCTTTTAGGGCTTACTCCAACAATCTCCCACTAGCACTAAAGCCAATCAGATATTTACTCAACATCTATTGGACTAGCGTCATCATCAAGCATCTTCTATGCAAGATTTTCTATTAGTGGATAAGAAACTCTTTCTTATGTTGGTACCCGATACATCTTCCAATTTACACTTTTGATCTTCTATAAAAGGAAATCAAGTGTCAAAACTTGTATTTGAATCGTTGGTGAGATCTGGTTTTCCGTTGCTTGCAAGATTAAACCATTACCATCTTTAATGAGGTCAAGGGAATCTGCAATGTAAGGAAAACAATTTTCTGCCTCATCTTATGAGACAAACGATTCAAATCATATATTTGACCTTTGTAATAGATATATCAATCTTCTGAAGCTTGTAAGCTTACAGATTTGACATCCGAGCATAAAGTTTATTCCAGACTACAATCTGGGTATACTGTTCTTCGGTTTTGGACAATCAATATCATTGTAACTCATTTACAATGATCATTTCCAGATCCGATCAAGAAGTCATTCTTAGTGATTTTAAGATATCCATGGATATTCTTGATGGTGATCTAATGACAATCACTAGAAATAATTGGTACATATTGTTTATACTAATAGCATATAGTACATCTGGTCTAGTACATATGATATACATGATCAATCCAATTGCCAAAGCATTTGGATACTTCTCATGCATCCCTTTCTCATCCAATGAGGTTGGATATTGTCTTTGAGACAAAAAATACATCATGTGATGTATGCAATAATTTCAATAAAATTAAGCACATGAGGTGGTTGTACACTTCATCAAATTTGTACATAGGCTAAGGTTGATATATGTCAACAATCTATCTCTATAGATCTTGATTCCTAACTTTTAGGAAGTCTCACCTAAGTATTTCATCAAGAAACAATTACCTAATCATGTCTTACATGTGTAGTGTATGAAAATTGTCTTGATGATCAGTACGTCATCCACATACAATACCGGATTAATTTAAATACTCCCACTGACTTTCTTGTGTGCACAAGATTTCCTTTATTAATCTTTGTTTTCATAAAACTTGATCAATAAAATTGATAATTCAACTTTGAGAAATTTGAACAAATTCACAAATGAATTTTGTAATTTATATACTTTTCTAGCATCCTTTAGATTAACAAAACCCTATCCATATGTCAAATACATATGTAATGTCATTCCAATTAAGGAATAGAACCTCGTTATCTATCCGCCAGAAGTGTTATGGTGAGGCCATGTCCTTCAACTTTTGATAGGACATATTAGACTCATCTAGTTCTTGTGCTACTCGAACCGGTAGTCCAACAACAACCTTGTGGAATTGATTCGTGTTCCAATTTTGAAAGGACATGTGTTTTGTGTTACTTGAATTTACTCAAGTTTTACGTCACTCCCACTGTCTCTTTTAGAGACATATTTCTTCTAAAGAAATATTTCAGTTCATGTAATAAAACAACTTTTATCCTAGAGAGTGTCGTAAAATTAGTATCCCTTAGGTACTTCCACAAATACACATTCATTCAATTTGGGATTAAGTTTATCTAATAAACCTTACAATCTCAAACTATCATAAAGTCAAATAAGGTACTCTTACCTCCATATCGAATATGGTGTCTTTATGATTTGATTTATTGGAACTTGTTGTGGGTAAAGAATAACTGTAATTAAAATAATTTTTCAAAAAGAGTCGTAAGAGATATAAATGAACTATCTTATATGTAAACATGTCAAACATGATGTAATATAAATAGTTATTATTATACTTCTTATTTAAGCATTTACCATCACGACATGTTCGTATGGTCTAAATACTTTTCAAAATTTCCTTTACTTCATTCATTCATGAATTCTTTGAACAAATTCAAAGAATCATAGTTTGTGTCAAATACACATATTCACATCTATTAAACTTATTAGCAATGTAAATGAAGTAAGAGAAATGAAACAAGTAGTCCTTTTCTTGTCAATACAAGGTTTAGGCTCAATGCTTCTATTATTAAATGAAACTTAATAACAATTATTTGGTTCCATGTCAAACTCAACTTATACGATCAATGAAACTATTTCATTCTAAACGTAAGTTGACTTTATCTATAGTCAAATTTTTACTTCTTTAAAACAATTTCATATTTCAACAAATATGAAATTTGCATCTAGTATCATATACCTTAGATGTAAAAGTAAATAATTTAACTTTCTATAACAAGATGTATGAAGAAGTCTTACTTCTTTCTTCCATTTTGACTCTTTCAAAACTATTAGTAGTTTTTCTCGTATTTGAGAACAATTCTCAATATATGTACCAATTCAGAAACTCTTTTCCGAACCTTATGTCCTTCGTAAGGACCTTTAGTAAAATATAAACTATATGCCAAATATATCTAATTATGAAGATAAGAATATTTGTATCATGATTAAAATATATTTAACTAGGTCTTTAATTAAATATGCTCCCACTATTTTACTCAAAACAAATGACCCTCGACATTTGATTCGGAAAATCCCGTTGAAAATTTTCTAGTGGGAATGAGATCCATATTTCACTTTGTTTTAAGTCAGCGTTGGGCTGATTACACAAAACATAGTTATTTAGGAAGGAAACTGTTTCCAATTGTATCTCATACAACTCTCATATCCTTTCTGTTGGGTGAATAACACTTATTTTAATCCATCATATGGAATAACCCAACATTTGCTTCTAAAGTCATATAATCATATTATATTTTTCTTTAGTTAAGTTAAACCCAATAAATAGCAATCGGATAAACTGGTTATCTCACCGCAACTTATCAATATTGACAATGCACTTTACGTTGGCAAAACCTACATTAATCGATATTGATCTTGAAGGGTGCTATTCTTTGGAAAGCATAAAACTTAATATAGACACATCTTACTAGTATAGAAAATGCACCTTGCGTTGGCAAAACCTACATCTTCAATATTAGTCTTTATGAGTACTTGAAGGATTTTTAATTAAATTTGATCTCACGGACATGTGTATCTTATACACGCGTTTCACTTTACATGACATTCATGTAAATATGCGTTTAATAATTATATAAAACATACATGGCAAATATAATTAAAACATACATCTCATGTATCACATACATAAAATAAACATGGGTAGTATAGTTATGACCTTCTAATAACGAAAGAATTAAATAAACTAATTTATTACAATTCTTTGACCCTCGAGCAGACTTCTCAAGTTACTCCGCCGGCGTCGTTGTTTGGTTTTGTCTCCGGTCATTTCATGAGCAATTTACAATTTACAAAATATTTAAATAAATAGAATAAATTGTCACGACACGCAGGCCGTATTTTTTAAATAAACCACGACACGCAGGTCGTATTTAAAGCAAACAAAATAAAATCAAACAAACTATGGCCATAACTATACACCTCTAATTAAAATTATAGTTATCATTATAAATTAAATTAATATATGTAAATCGGATATTCACGTAATTAATTTCTACTTTAAAATGTTAATGACAATATCAATAATTTTAAAAGCATTGACTTTATACGTTTTGTTTTGGACATAAAGCATGCGTATATCACGCTATATCCAAAGCAGCACACAAAATATGATCATATCATGTATATACTTTATCAAATAAAACAAACCAAATCAAATTTGAATATATGAAATGAATTTAAATAATTAATTTAAAATAGAATCAAACCTTTTGATTCACAATGGCTTTGAAAGTACCTTTGAAAGTACCGAATCAATTAAGTTTAATTCAAATCTTTTAATTCTAAATTAAATATTTGGAATTAAATCCTTGACAATTCTCCAATTATCAAATATGGTAATTTAATCAAAACTCTTTTGATTCATAATCAATTTTATAGTATTGAATCATATCATAATAATTATGAGCCAATCGCAACAAATTACGGGCAATTGATTCAAAGATCTCTTAACCATTAAGAAAAAATCAAATCATTTATTTAATAACATTGATTGCCAAATAAAATCGTATCCCTATATAAGGAAATTTATTTATATGATTATCAAATAATCAAAACACTTTATTTAGCAATAATAAAATAGAAACCAAAATATTTTTGAGCAGAAACCAAAATATTTGTTTCAAAAACAACATGTTTTCTCTCTGACTAGTCATCCACGCATAACTCTTATAACATGAATGGAATCAAGATTTTGAAACAAATTAACATGACAATTTATAAACACATGTGAAAAATAAAATCACATTTAACCGATTTCATGAATGAAATATTTGAGTCAAACTCAAATTTTAACCATATTACCAAAATAATTTTTAATTTTGAACCTGTGACGGATTAAAATATGAGCATCGGTTCATAACCAATTCAAAACACCTTTTGAATTAACTCTTGAATAATCATGACAAGCCATACCAATAACATGTATACATAGTATCTAAAACCAAGTTTTATTTGAATCAAACACAATTATCACATAATCACGTATGCTATTCAAACCGACCTTTAAATATCATATATAGCTAGATTGGTCTAGAAACTGTAATTGGTGTCATATTTTAAACTCAACAATTGAAATTCTGGAAACACATGATTAAACATATTTAATCAAACACATATTCATATGACTGAATCATATTCAATAAATAAAACAATAACGCATGTTTCCTTTTAAATCCAAAACGATTTCAGACTAAAAGTTCAAAGACACGATCGTTCATACATATATCACATATATATAATTTAACGACAGAGCAACCGATTCACAACATGCTCTTATATTGAATCGAATTAATGATTTAATCGGAACCTAAGCTCTGATACCACTGAAGGGATTTAAGAGGAGTTTTTCAAAAAAAATTTAATCCTCTTAGCGGAACAATCCCGATGAACGGATCTTGATTAAACCATTAATCACAAATCAAAGAACACAAAACCACAAGTTTATGTGTTTACCTCTTGAAGTGCAGAACCTTTGAAGTAGAAACTGTTTCTGATCACAAGCAAAGCAAAGTAGCGATGCATCTACTCAGTCCACACGAACAGAATTTCTCCGATGATCGGTGCTAGCCAATTCCACGAGAGAGTCAGAGAGAACAGGGTTTAGAGAGCGGCGGCTAGGTTTCACTTTGTGAATTAGGTTAAGCTTACAAAACTTCATCACAAGGGTTCTATTTATAGAACCACTTGTGTGGTCATCAAACCAAGCACTGCACCGTACCTTACGGTGGACCGTATTTCTCTATTTTCATAAATTAAATAATAAGTCATACTTAATTATTTAATTACTAATAAGTCCTACTTATTATTTTATAAATAAGTCTTACTTATTTATTTCTCTCATCTATCTGTTCTTTGTGTGTGACCCTATAGGTTCTCGTAACGTTGGCAATAATATTAAATCACATATTTAATATTATAAACAGTGAGCGGTATCTAGCAACACATCACTGCTACCCAAGTGACGAGAATGTCATGTGATCTGACGAGACCTTTCTATGATAACGATCTTATGTATAATTACCCCTTTGCCCTTATATCTATATTGACCACAAGGCATAGATCGTGTCACCCTTGTATGGTTCAATATTTTATTTCTTGATCCCAGAATATACTAAACAACGAATAAGCTCAATATCTCATAATGACTTAGTTCGGCGTGGCCACGCATTTTATCAGTTATATTCCATCAAGAGGCCTATAGATATTGCTCCTGTTATGTAAGAGGGGCAAATTCCATCTAGGTCACTCATGTCCCTCAGCATGATTTGTAGAGTACCCATCAACCGACTTTATAGTCATCCTGTTACGGACAATGTTTGAACGGCAACTAAGTATTCTACTCCACATCTAGGGTCCATAGTGGTTTCAGGTCGAAGGGTGGTATACACCATTATCACTATGAGAATAACTTATGACACTTTTCATAACATACAATGTAGCATTCTCATGGCGGGTCAATCCAATATAAATATTACTCCTAATATTTATATCTATGTGAAGACTTGATATCTCATATCCATGACTCGTGAGATGAAGTCATCGGTCTACTCACATAATAGTCTCTATGTTTTACTATTATCCCACATCACAATAAAACTTGACTATGGATACTTTAAGAATAGTGTCATTATGTTTAATGGAGTCTCACTATTAAGTCACACTTAATGTTCCATTAATTAGACTAGCTATTCTAGGGACTATTAGTTTGAAACAAACATAATAAAGAAATGCCTTATTATATATATTAAATATATAAATCAAAGTCATCATACAAAAGACGATTCTATCAAAATAGATTGGCTTTTAGGGCTTACTCCAACAGCTTGCAAACCTCATAAACCTAAGAGAAACATGATAAGTTAATTTAACAACAATTGTCAATTAATACTTATGTTTGTCATCATCAAAAAGGGGGAGATTGTTGGAACAAAATTGATTTAAAAATGTTTGCCCCTAAATCTATTAAGGTTTTGATGATAACAAAGTATTAATAAACAATTGGAAGGACTAAAAATTTAATTTAAGTGTGCAGAACTTAGCTTCAGATAAACTCTAAATAAAGCTCAGAAGACAGGTAATTCAGAAGTTCGCAAGTTCTCAGAAGTTACAACCTTCAGAAGATGAAGCCATCAGAACTTCTTAATGACCAAGCTTCATCAAACTCTGAAGATCTTCTTGAAGTTGGTGAAGATTCTCTTTTGTTAGTCAACTCTTCTACCAATGAAGAAAAGGACCTTTCAAGCTTGATCAGAACAGCTACTCTCATTTTGTCTGTCCACTCTTGAGAACGTGGGACATCAGACTTATTAGCTGAATAAGGAAAGTCTTCTCTGCACATGGTCAAAGTGTCTGAAACTCTTACTCAGTTTTAGAAACAACCAAACTGCATCAAGACAAGCTGCTTGAAGACAAAAGGTTATCTACTTCAACGGTCATCTTTGCAACGACTCTTTTCTAGCTATATATATACTAGAAGAATCAGTTGTAAATATATATAGAATCAATCAAGGATTACACACGCGCTCGAACAAACTCTGAATTACGAATACAAGCTCTGAACCTCTGAAATAGTGTTTTTGCACTCTTAGTCCAAATACTTTGTATTCATTGTATTTGCTCTTTAAGGTTCTCTTAAGAGCAGTTATATTCTTTCAACTATTTTATTATCTCTAGTACTTGAGGAAACTTAAGCTTGTGTGCTTGAGCATTGTTGTGAAGTCTCTTGCTTGTGTGCTTGAGCATTTGTAATCTTGTGTGATTATAGTGAAATCCCTTGGAAGTGCAAGGGGACTGGACTACTCTCGTTTTGTGAGAGGAACCAGTATAAATTGCTTGTGTGCTTTCTCTCTCTCTCTTATCTTGTTATTATTTGTATTACTTATCCGCTGCTAACTTAGTTAAGTTAAGAACTTGGGAAAAGTTTTAACTTGGCTAAAACACAATTCAACCCCCCCTTCTTGTGTTTTCACACCTTCAGACTCATAGCGAGCATCAGCAAACATCAGCAAACTATTCGCTGAGCGAAGGCTTAGCGAGCCTAAGCGAACCTCACCAGGGGATCACCTGCTCATGGCGAGCTGTTCGCCACACGTTCGCTGAGCGAAGGCCTAGCGAGCCTAAGCGAACAACGCCAGGAAGACACCTGCTCGTGGCGAGCTGTTCGCCACACGTTCGCTGAGCGAAGGCCTAGCGAGTGCCTCCTGTCAGGACAGTTCAAAACTTGCGTTTTCTACACCAAATCACCCAAAAATCCCATTTTTCATGTTATAAATCCCAAAAGAGTTTGTATTCAAGCATAACGAACATGGATAAACACAAAAGGACAGTTCATTTCTCAGATCTACATCATAAACATCGAAAAAGTAAAGATTGACACTTTTTCATCAAAACTCTCAAGAACACAAAGTTCTTGAGTTAAATCTTTCATACAACTCGTTTTTAACCATTATTTTCGTTCATTAATCATGTTAAAAGCATGTTAAGCATATTAAGAACCTTAAGAACGATTTCCATCAAAAAAATCCGTTCTAAGCTAAAACGAAAATGGGGTGGAGGAAGTTCGGGTGAGGAGAAATCGACATTCTCCCCTTCCTCGAGTCAACCACGATTATGGAACCTACTCTCATACCTGGATTCGAAGAAAAACTCGAAGATTGATCTTGAACCTCTAGCTCTCCCCTTGCCCTAGCTCCTCAAGCTCTCTCTCTCTCTCAAGAACTCACAAGAACAAAAGAGAATAATGAATTCTCCCTTCCCTCATGGCCATATGGGCGCCCCACTATGCTCACAAGGCCCATTGGGCCTCAAGCCCAATTGGCTTGGCCCAATAACACGTTAACTCACTCTACTCGCTTAATAACTAACGTACTCGATAAATAACTCAAGTTATTAACTTAATTAAAATTCTACGTCAATAAAATATTTTAACACATAAAATTTAATAATTTGAAAATTGGGTCGTTACAACTCTACCCTCCTTAAAGAATTTTCGCCCTCGAAAATTACCTAGAAATAACTCTGGATACGAACTCATCATCTTGCTCTCCAATTCCCAAGTCGCATTCTCACCAGCGGGTCCTCCCCATACCACCTTCACCGAGGCGATATCCTTGTTTCTCAACCTCTTCACTTTCCTTCCTTCAATCCTCAACGGCACAGTCTCGACCGTTAAGTCATCCCTCACTTGAACATCATCCGCTTCAATCACATGTGACGGGTATCTTACATATTTCCTCAATTGTGACACGTGAAACACATCGTGCAAATTCGCCAATGATGGCGGCAAAGCAATCCTATACGCCACTTTCCCCACTCTTTTCAAAATCTGATAAGGACCAATAAACTTTGACGTCAACTTCCTCGACTTCAAAGCACGTCCAATTCCGGTAGTCGATGTAACTCTTAAGAAAACATGATCACCTTCTTGAAATTCAATGTCCTTCCTCCTCTTGTCATGATAACTCTTTTGACGACTCTGAGACGCTTTCATCTTCTCTCGAATCATTCTAATCTTTTCCGTAGTCTCTTGCACAATCTTCGAACCAAGAATCACACTCTCTCCGAATTCGAACCAACAAAGCGGTGTTCTACACCTCCTCCCATACAAAGCCTCAAAAGGTGTCATTCCAATACTCGAATGAAAACTATTGTTGTACGTGAACTCGATCAACGACAAACACGAGTCCCAACTTACTCCTTGCTCCAAAACACAAGCTCTCAACAAATCTTCCAAAGATTGTATTGTCCTTTCCGATTGGCCATCCGTCTGAGGATGATAAGCCGAACTCAACCTCAACTTAGTCCCTAAAGCCTCTTAAACTTTCCCAAAATCTCGAAGTAAACCTCGGATCTCGATCCGAAACAATACTCGACGGAATACCATGCAACTTTACAATTTGCTCCACATAAATCTCGGCCAACTTAGGCACCAAGGTACCTTTCTTAATAGCAACAAAATGTGCACACTTCGTCAAACGATCTACTACCACCCAAATCACTTCATAACCTTTCGTAGTCTTGGGTAAACCTCCCACAAAATCCATCGCAATACTATCCCATTTCCACTCCGGTATAAACAATGGTTGCAACAAACCAGACGGTTTCTGATGTTCAATCTTCGACTTCTGACAAACTAGGCAAGCATAAACAAACTCAGAAATTTGCCTCTTCATTCCTGGCCACCAAAACAACTTCTTCAAATCTTGATACATCTTGGTTACTCCCTGGTGAATACTCATTCCACTCCTATGACCTTCTTCCAAAATCATCTTCTTCATCTCGGGCACATCGGGAACGCACACTCTTCCATGAAATCTCACAACTCCATTCTCGTCAACTTTGAAATTAGCTTCTTTTCCTTCCTCAACTACTAGTGCCAACTTCTCCATTAACTTCTTATCCGTCTTTTGACATTCTTTGATATTCTCTAGAAAAGGATTCGTCAACTTCAACATTCCCAATTTCACACTCTTAGGAGTCACTTCACACACTAGACTCAAATCTCGGAATTCTTCAATCAACTCTAACTCCTTCACCATAAGTGATGACATGTGCAACGATTTCCTACTCAACGCATCGGCCACCACATTAGCTTTTCCGGGGTGATAACTCAAATCAAAGTCATAGTCCTTCAAAAATTCGAGCCATCTTCTTTGTCTCATATTCAACTCCTTCTGATCGAATAGGTACTTCAAACTCTTGCGATCACTAAACACTTCAAACTTCGATCCATACAAGTAATGCCTCCACACCTTCAATGAAAACACAACTGCGGCTAATTCAAGATCGTGTGTCGGATAGTTCCTCTCGTGAACCTTCAATTGTCTCGACGCATACGCTACCACTTGACCTTTTTGCATAAGCACACCTCCTAGTCCCATCTTCGAAGCATCACAATACACAACGAAAGATTCTTTAGCATCCGGTAAAATCAACACAGGCGCGGTAGTCAAGCTCTTCTTAAGCTCTTGAAAACTTTCCTCGCACTTCACATCCCAAACAAACGCTTGATCCTTCTTAGTCAACTGCGTCAAAGGCAAAGCCAACTTCGAAAACCCTTCAATGAATCTTCTATAATAACCGGCCAATCCAAGAAAACTTCTTATCTCAGAAACAGACTCCGGCGTTCCCCATTGCAATACGGCATCAACTTTCGCTGGGTCAACCGCTATTCCTCCACTTGAAATCACATGACCAAGAAAACTTACTTCTTTTAACCAAAATTCACACTTCGACAACTTGGCATACAACTTCTTCTCTTTCAAAATTTGCAAAACAATCCGCAAATGCTCCTTATGTTCCTCTTCGGACTTTGAGTAAACCAAAATATCATCGATGAATACCACAACAAATGTAAGACCCGTAATTCCACAGTAATTTTGTGTGAGGAAATAAATAATGGCTAAGAGGTTTTAGGGTTTTTGGTTAAGTATTTTAGTGAGTATCGTCGCAAAAATAGGATTTTTGCTGAAATGGAGTCTGTTTTGTGCTCGTGCGCTGGAAAGACACAGACTTTTGGGTTGTAATCCTCTTTTATGAATGAGAAGGTTTATGTAAATTCAGAATGACGAGTTTTGGATTATTCTCGCTTTTGGAAAAACGAGTGAGAATTTTACCCGCTGTTGTAAAATTTTACGGTTTCTGAATTCAGTAAAATTTTAGATGGAAGTTTTATATATCTGCGCGAGTTAGGATATGTCCTGAGAATAATTTTCAAGGGTGTGGAAGAAAATTACAGTCGCGGAAAAAGATTCGGCGATAAGTTTTGGAAATATTTTAAGACGGACTTCCGTTCCGTAAGTTTTCTGTTTTTACGAGTTTTGCTCGTCGCGGCGCGCGAGAGCTGTGGGGCGTGAGAGAAAATATCTAGATATTTGTTAAAGTGAAATGGAGGGCTAGGATTGGCCTAGAGAAGTTGCCTTTTGATCAAGTGGATATAATTGATCATGAGCTTATTACATAGGAGACTTTTGACACATTTTGTGGACTTAGAAAATATCACAAAACCTCTCCTCTTCTTTGTCTTGGCCGTGAGTGCCTTTTTCCATTCCCTAACTTCACCAAATTTTCCATTCTTCACCATTTGGTTCCATTTCAAGCTTGGAAGCTCTAAGGAAAAGTGTAGAGAATCACTTGCTTAAGGTAACTAACCTTCTCCCTTCTTTTGTTTGGTTTAAACTCATAGATTTTAGGAGTTTTCCATGATTATGTTCTTGAGGAAAATATTCTAGAATCTAGTTTTAATTAGTTTTGGTTCCATAGAAGTGTTTATGAGTGGTAAACTAGCTTGTTTAAGCTTAGTAGATGATGATTTCCATGGTGATTAAAGTTTTCACAAAATCTTTTGTTAGGGTTTGAAAAAGTTATTTGAAATGATCATAACTTTGAAAAATTGTTTTGTGCTTTTCTTTTTGGTGTTGTTTATGAGCTTAGTAGAGAAATGGATGTTAGATTATGGACTTTGTTTTGTGAAACAAGAAAAATAATTTTTGTGTGTGTTCTTGAGGTTTGATGAACATATTTTTAGAAACTTTTGTTTTGATGCTCAAAGTGGTTTGGTTGATCAATTCCATGGCCATGTGAACTAGTAGAATGATCACTAGGGTTTTGTATGGAAAACTTTGAAGTGTTGGTTTTATTTTCAAAATTTTGGTCATGAGAAAAATTGTGAAAAGTGAGGAGGAGTTTTCAAATTTTGTTAAGACTTTGTGGGAGGCACGATCATGGCCTAGGGCGAATTACCAATCAAAAAGTTTTGGGTAAAAATGATATATGTGTTGTTTTTGTCTTTGGGAACCAAAAATTGATTTTGTCGTAATTAGAGGCTTGGCCCGAAATATTTTTGGGTGCTTGGATTAGTGACTTGGGGGTATTATGGGATATTACCAAGCTCTCGGAAGCGAAAATTTTTTAGCGGAAGTGGGATTTTGGTTTTGCTTGGCCGAACCTAAAGGAGGTGAATGGGGGAAATTTCCAAATTTTTTCTAAGTCCACATTTGAGAAAAAATGATCATGCTTTTGATGAAGTGATCATAGGTGGGTAAAAGAATGATTATAGGATTGTTTTTGGAAAGAAAAACTCGATTATTTTGTCGAGATATTTTTGAAAAGTTTTTAGGTTGTTTTCATATGCTTTTGTGGTGTGTAAATGTCTTCTTCTAAGTTTAAAACCATAGTGGTCAATGGTATGCTTTGAAAACAAAAATGTATTTTGTTTTGTGAAAAATAGTGTATTTAACTTCGGGAATTTTTAATCACTATGGGGAGAACTTGGAATCATTATCCGAGAGTGTTAGGAAGTGCCTTAGACACCTCTAGACCTTTGTGGATAGGTTTAGTTTCGTTAAAATATTTTGGGAGAAACTTATGGATTGTACGCTGCTTATTTTAGGGTGCGCGAAAGCGTAGAATTGTTCGAAGTTGTTTGAAATTGGAAGCTTGCCGAGGTAAGGGCACCTTCTTACTTCCGTATTAAATTCCGTCGATAGCATAGTTGTATGCTTGTTGTTGTGAATGCTTTGTGTGTTTGTTTGTGCACTATTTGTGAGTGCTTGGCATGTTTGTATTATGTATTCTCGATATGAGTTCGTGATGAATACATGAGGTTACTTGTCTGACATAGTATTTGATGAAATATATGTGTTGACATGCTTGTTGGGAGATTACATATGATTGTGATAATATATGTATTGTGGTTGCATTGGTATAGGTAAGGGTATCGTATGCTCATGCGTCCATGGTAAGAGGTGGTTGCGGGAGTGGACCACGGGGTGTGATTGCGAGAGTGGGTCCACCCAAATGGTTGAGGGATTTTATGGGGTTCAATAAGTGGTTGCGGGAGTGGACCACGAGGTGTGGTTGTGTGAGTGGAGTACTTAATCCTACGGGATTCTTGGTGAGCGGAGCTTGGTATTTGTTTGAGTGACTATACCGGTAAGTCGGTATTCGATCTGTAGTGATTGTACCGCAGTTGTTCTAGTCGGTATTCGATCTGTAGTGATTGTACCGCAGTTGTTCTAGTCGGTATTCGATCTGTAGTGATTGTACCGCAGTTGTTCTAGTCGGTATTCGATCTGTAGTGATTGTACCGCAGTTGTTCTAGTCGGTATTCGATCTGTAGTGATTGTACCGCAGTTGTTCTAGTCGGTATTCGATCTGTAGTGATTGTACCGCAGTTGTTCTAGTCGGTATTCGATCTGTAGTGGTTGTACCTCAGTTGATAGTGTCGGTGATTTGTCTGAGTGACTTCACCCGGTGTTTGGTACTTTGTCTGAGTGTGGTTAGATTCCGGGAGTTATGCATGTGATTAACCAGTGGCGGTTGTCGCATTTGTTGTGTTAGAGGGTTACGAAACCAGTGGTGGTTGTCGCATTCATTGCATTAGAGGTTTTGCATTAGGATTATGTGTGCACTTTATTTATTCTTCGTGGTGTTGAGGATGTGTTAAATGTTTACTCGCTTTCCGTTTTGGTACTTGGCATTTGGTATGTGTATTTGGTATTTTTATGCTTGTTTCCAGTTGGTGACCCTTGCTTGTTTGATACGTGAACGGGTTATCCCCCACCTTAGATGATGGTGTGCCACTTGAGGCCGTTGGTCGTAAGGATGGCGAGGACTTCGTGGATTATGCCGGAGAGTAGATGGTAGCTTTGGTTAGGCTACATTTTTGTTTAGGCTTAGGGCCTAGTTTCTTTTGGATGACTGTATAGTATACTCAGACATGTTTAGTGCCTTTTGGCCGTGCGATACATTCGGTTCACGAGTTCTGTTTTGTTTAGGTTTGTGAACTTGATGTATCCTTTTGGAATGTAAATTATTCAGGTGCACACTTTGCTTCTCGGAAGCCCGTGAAATACAATCTTTGATATTGTATATTGATTTCTGTTTGTATGGTTTAATGAATGAGCTTGTAAAGAGTTTCACGCGCACTCTGATAAATATTTTATTTAGCGTGTTGTTTTAAAAAAAAAATAATAATAATGCCCTCTTTTTGGTTTTAAAAATCGGGGTGTTACAACAAACTTGTCCTAGAATGAATGAAAAATCATATTCATGTACTCCATAAAAACACCAGGTGCATTGGTCACACCAAAAGGTATCACCGAATACTCATAATGACCATACCTCGTCCTAAAAGCAGTCTTTGGTATATCTTCTATTTTCACTCTAATCTGATGGTATCCGGATCTCAAATCGATCTTACTAAACACGCAAGCTCCAACTAATTGATCCATTAAATCATCTATCCTCGGAAGTGGATACTTGTTCTTGATCGTCACTTTGTTCAACTGTCGGTAGTCAATACACAACCTCATACTCCCTTCTTTCTTCTTAACCAACAACACAGGTGCACCCCACGGCGATACACTAGGTCGAATAAACTTCTTCTCAAGTAGTTCCTCTAGTTGCTTCTTCAACTCATTCAACTCTGACGCTGACATTCGATACGGTGCCATAGATATCGGACTAGTACCAGGTACCAAATTGATCGTAAACTCTACTTCTCTTTTCGGCGGTACATCTGACACGTCTTCCGGAAATACATCGGGAAATTCACAAATAACCGGTAACTTTTCCATCTTAACTTCACCTTCCATCTTCAAGGATGCAAACAACGCATACAACTCTACAGGTTCCTTCAACGATTCTACTACTTCCTTCTTACTCATCAAATGCAAACTCTCCTCCAGTTTAGGAAACACAACAGTCTTCTCACAACAGTTGATATGGACTCGATTAAATATTAACCAGTTCATACCAAAGATAACATCTATTCCACTAAGTTGGATACACACTAGGTCCATTCCAAAGTGTCTACCAAACACGGTTACAGAACCATTAGCAGGAGTTTCTATTTCCATACGACCAGACATTTCAGACACAGGTATACTAAGACGCTTCATGCAATCAACGGATATAAAAGAATGTGTTGCTCCCGTATCAATAATCGCAATTAAAGGAGTGTTATAGATGAAACACGTACCTCTAATGAGATTATCCCCCTGATCCGCATCATCTCCACTCAAAGCAAACACCTTTCCCATAGTCTTCTTCGGCTTCTTGCACATAGGACTCTTGTGACCCTCTTCACCACAATTGAAACAAGTCACCTTCACTTGACAAACATCCGACTTGTGTCCCAACCTCCCACAATTGAAACACTTGTCCACCTTCTTTGGGCACTCATAAGACTTATGACCCATCTCACCACACTTGTAGCATTGTCCACCACCTCTCTTCTTTCCACCACTTGTTAGCTTCTTCACGAAGTACATAAGTACCCAAGGTTAGCTTACTCTCCTCGGTACACCTCATAGCCTCAAAGACAATCTCAACTTCCTCTATCCACTTGACAGCAGCTTCCGGAGCATAGCCTCCAGTGAAAAGCTTCGGATTATGCTTCATGAACCGCTCCAACCTCATCTCATCTTCCCTCCCGGGTTGATGATCTCTAGCCACGATGTTGGTCAAAGTAGCTATCGCATCTGCCATCTGATTGTTAGCCCTTCCAGCCATGATCCTGAACAACCAACCAATCCAAGAACAGACTTAGAAAGGTAATATCAACAGTGTTATCTCTACACAAGTTGAATATATGGGCAATTAATCCCAATTGGTTCCATATGAACCGACCTTGCTCTGATACCACTATTGTAACACCCAAACCCCTTAACGGAAATTTATTGAATATAAATAAATAAAACAGTTAAGAAGATTTAGGCGTCACATGTTATAATACAAAATCACGGCATAATTAAAATCATGCTAGCACAGCGGAGATTAAAACGATAATTATCATAATGTATATCATACAATAATCATAATTGTTCACACAATATCCCTAGGCTCTAGGCCATATCAACAAAGGATATTATGTTTACAACAAAAGAGTAAAAGATTAGCAAGGTCAAATATGCCATCACGGGCTTAATACAATTCAATTCGAATAACCCGACCCGGTAAATACCTAATCAGAGCAATTCTATACAACCCAATCAAAAAGATATACAAAATATATCTAAGGAGTAGTCTAAGCTAAACTCCTCACCAAAAAGCGCACTATCACAAGCACGAGCAAGCCCTCTAACTCTGATCGGGATCCTCAACCTGAGAATCTGAACCCCCAACGGTCCAGCACATAACACAAAGCATGAGAGTTAGATCACATAATCAAAATATAAGTGTAAGTAAAACGGTACTTAAACACTTCTCAATATTCATGCATATATCATACATCTATACATATTCATCAACATCTATCATTCCATTATAAGTACATAAACACATATAATCGAATACTCACACAATCAATTATCAATTATCAAATACCACAATTAGCCAAACATGTGTCACATATCATTTATCATAAAATGCACACATAGCCTAATGCGACTCTAATGCTTCAACTTCATGAATGTCACCCTAGACATTTCTAATGCATGTGGTACCATCTTCTTTATTAGAGTATCTCACCTCTAATATCCTTCTTTATCGGATAAATATAATCCGATATACTTATTTATTGGAATATCCAATATCCTATTTAATTCATGAATGCATGTATAGGTTTTTCATGAATTCACTCACAAATATATAGCATAAAGCTCTTCATTTACTATGTGGAACACTATCCAACATACTTCATCATTAAGATTTAACAAAACCTTAATATTCTTCATTTATACTTCATACACGATTAACAATCATTTAACGATTAGCAATGAGCGTTATAAGCATCAACATGCATCAACAATCATGTAAGAATACCATTAAACCATGTTACAAGTGCCTAATTACACTTACAAACATTAACAAAAGTTGCAGGTCCAGTACTGTTCGCTAAGCGAAGGGTAGCGAGCATCAGCGAACGCTACCAGAGAAATGCTGACTCATAGTGAGCATCAGCAAACATCAGCAAACTATTCGCTGAGCGAAGGCTTAGCGAGCCTAAGCGAACCTCACCAGGGGATCACCTGCTCATGGCGAGCTGTTCGCCACACGTTCGCTGAGCGAAGGCCTAGCGAGCCTAAGCGAACAACGCCAGGAAGACACCTGCTCGTGGCGAGCTGCAGCGAGCTGTGGCGAGCTGTTCGCCACACGTTCGCTGAGCGAAGGCCTAGCGAGTGCCTCCTGTCAGGACAGTTCAAAACATGCGTTTTCTACACCAAATCACCCAAAAAATCTCATTTTTCATGTTATAAATCCCAAAAGAGTTTGTATTCAAGCATAACGAACATGGATAAACACAAAAGGACAGTTCATTTCTCAGATCTACATCATAAACATCGAAAAAGTAAAGATTGACACTTTTTCATCAAAACTCTCAAGAACACAAAGTTCTTGAGTTAAATCTTTCATACAACTCGTTTTTAACCATTATTTTCGTTCATTAATCATGTTAAAAGCATGTTAAGCATATTAAGAACCTAAGGAACGATTTCCATCAAAAAAATCCGTTCTAAGCTAAAACGAAAATGGGGTGGAGGAAGTTCGGGTGAGGAGAAATCGACATTCTCCCATTCCTCGAGTCGCCCACGATTATGGAACCTACTCTCATACCTGGATTCGAAGAAAAACTCGATGATTGATCTTGAACCTCTAGCTCTCCCCTTGCCCTAGCTCCTCAAGCTCTCTCTCTCTCTCTCTCTCTCTCAAGAACTCACAAGAACAAAAGAGAATAATGAATTCTCCCTTCCCTCATGGTCATATGGGCGCCCCACTATGCTCACAAGGCTCATTGGGCCTCAAGCCCAATTGGTTTGGCCCAATAACACGTTAACTCACTCTACTCGCTTAATAACTAACGTACTCGATAAATAACTCAAGTTATTAACTTAATTAAAATTCTACGTCAATAAAATATTTTAACACATAAAATTTAATAATTTGAAAATTGGGTCGTTACAAACCCTAATCCCCCTAATTCCCAACTAATAAATAACATAGTGTCAGCATCTAAATTCACAAATCAAATCAATCCAAATCAAATTGACAAGCAAAATTTAACATCACTAGTGCAGAAAGGGGTTTCCACTACTGGCCAAATGGACTTTCCACGTCGGGTGGTGGCCAGTAGTAAATGCAGTCGTCGTTGTAAGTATGTACTTTCCACGTCGGGTCGTTTAATACCCGACGTGGTATCCTAATTTCTTCAGTAATTTTTATTTAAAATTATGGGGATTCCACGTCTGGTTTTCCAATTACCCGTAGTGGTATGTATGGTTTTCACGTCGGTTATAATGAATACCAGTAGTGGTATGTATGGTTTCAAATTTTTTAATTTAAATCATGGGGATTCCACGTCGGTTTTAATGAATACCAGTAGTGGTATGTATGATTTTCACGACTGTTAAACTGAATATCAGTAGTGGTATGTTTGATTTTTTTTTCTTTTTCTTTTTTGCATACCTAGGTGACCAAACCTAATCCAATGCAAATGAAACTTCCAAAACAATTATGCAAATACCTACTCCAATACTCAATTTAAGTCACCATTCCACACATACAACTAAACACTCGCATGCAATATTTTGTGAACATAATAATAGAACAGAAACATCCTTTAGCAAAGCATAAATAGATATTCACATTCATTCATCAAAATAGCTGAAAGCAAGTGTCAGCAAGTATTCGCAAAGACCTTTCAGCAAAGGGTAAATATTAACAGTCATCCAAAATAGCTGATAAAAAGGACACATGTGTGAAGACATGTGTCCACAAGTATTCAAGAGACCTGACCTTTCAGCAAAGGTTCAATCCAACAGGCATCAAAATAGTTAAGACTTAGGACTAAATAAAGTTTGATTGTGCAAGAACTACTTAGGATCATAATAACTTGATCAACTCAAACAAAGAACATAGAATTGCAGACGATGTCATTCAACTTGGGCAACTGAGGGAGGCATTGATACCACCACCATGGCTGGAGTTAGTTTCAGACTTATCCTCAAACTTCATGAACTGTCCAACCTGGGAAGCAGCCAAGTGTGCATAGCAGATAGGAGCAACTGCATACAAGGTTTACACTAATATGAGAACTTACTACTCAAAGTTAATTATGCATATTTAACATATCATATAGCACATAGTTAAGCTTTAAAATATTTCTTAACTTTAAACATCACATGATTATGTTTGTAAGACAAGATTATCTAACTATTTGATTTAGAAGGTCATTATTCCTATGTTACACAGGCAGTGTATTTTTATTTGCCATAGTATTCATAAAATTAGAAGTCAACTCAATCATTTTGTATAATACCTACTAGCATATTCTACCAAACAAACACAATAGCAGAACAAAGTACCAACATTCAATTCCAAACTTTATGGGTAAAAATTATCGTTTTTGGGTACGAATTGAAATCAACTTCAATTGTAAATACAAACCTAATCCCCAAATGGATGGTTTATGCAGTAAGAATTCAAAGCAACTTTAACTTAATTAAAAATCGATGGTTTCAGGGTAACAATTTGAATCAACTTCAATTAATAATATAAACCCAAATTCAATAATTTCATAGGGTAAAATATACGAACAATTACCTGTGAAGTACACGACGATGCTTTGAACCATAGAACAACGAACACGGAAGAGTTTTTGGGTGAACAACCAATGCGAATTACAAATTGACCAGGAACACGGATACGACATTGGGTGAGAGGGAAGAAGTCGATTATGCTTTAGTTGATATCAATTAAGTGAAACGAATAAAACTGAAGTCTGACAGAGGGCAGAATAAGACTATGGATGAAGAAGATTAAGACGAAGACGAAGAGTAGTGGAGGAATTTGGGATGAACAAAATGGACGACAACAAAAAAGGAGAAGGACGAAGAAGAAGAAGAAGAAGAAGGACGAAGACGAAGAAGGATAAGAACATGGAGGAGGACGAAGAAGGATGAACAAATTGGATGAAGAACAGGTGGGAAGTTGGGATTTAGGGTTTTTCACTTTCAATTTTAATATGTTCAAATAATAATGTTAAAAATGATAAATAAAAAGTGTAAATGATTTATGATTTTAAATTGAAATTAAAAATGTTTTTGATTTGTATTTTTCATTTGATGGAGGACTCATATGCAATAAACAAAAGTTTATTAAGGAAAAAGAGACTCACCATGGACCTTAGTTGATGTGGCAATTAAATTGAATTCTATTGGTTAAAATTTAGGAATGCACCCATACATTCCAAAACTGGAATGCACCATAGAAGCTCCCTTTGTCTTTTCATGCTTGTATTAATTTTTAGAGCAATGCTATGGTCACATTATTTAACACACTCCTATTGACACACTCACTCTTTTTATTGGTCCATGTCATCTATTTTGTTTAACCCTTTATCTGTTAACCGGCTAAACAAGTTTCTTTATTTCTTTTTTTTTTTTATCACCAACATAAGTTTATCATTGTTTCCACTCTCCACTCCATTTTCCAAATCAAGAATTTTCAGGTGCTGCTAAAGAGAACAATGTTTCCATCGACTTCTCAACTTTATCCAACAAACCGGACCCATTCAGTGAGAACAACAGTAAACCGGTGGTGCAGGGGTTACGAGTGAGTGGAGGTAAAACACGGTGTACTTGAATCGGTGTTGAACGGAATTTGACGACGATACCGGCGAGGGGTTTAGCCGCTCTTCTTCTATTTTAAAGCCTTATTCTCTTCCACTCTCTGAATTTCTTGTTGTCCTTGTTTTGTTCGGAATATTGAATCTTGAAAAGGGATGTGGTGGAGAGGTTTATGGAAATATTTGTTATTGGCATTTTCTAAAAAAATTTAGCCATCATCGTTGAATCTAAAGAACCCATTTACAGTCCATGAAATTGAAAGGAAATATTCAAGTTTTACCAAAATTCATATGCAAATAAAGGGTGTTTAATGGGGTTCAAATACAAAGCAATTGAGACCGAAAGAACTTGAAAGTAAAAAAAATAAAAAAAAATTGACTGTAGAAATAATGATTGTTCTTTACAGGTTCTGTAGTGGAATTATTGAAATGAAAGAGACGGCGGTGGAAGGTTGAAATGAACAGGAAGAGCAAAAATGAACAAGAAGATGAAAGTTTTTTTTTTTATTCAAATAATAATATAAAACAATAAAACAATAATGGTTCAATATGAAACCAGTAGCAAGTTACTATTGTATAAAAAAAGTAAATGACGTGGATGATTGCTATTGGAATGTGTTATAAGAGTGTGTTAAATGATGTGACACTAGCACTTCTTTAATTTTTATATTTTCATGTAACTTTTTTTTCTTTCTTTTTTTCTTTCTTTTTTTCTTTCTTTCTAATATTCCTGTAACTTTCTTACACTTTCAAGTTATTTTACACTTTTTTTTGGTTGGAGAAATAGTCTATTTTACACCAATTATATTATTAAAATTATTATGTATATTATATGTAGCAATTTTAGACCAATCATATTATTGAAATGCATCAGTGTAGGCATTTTTTAAATATATAAAAATAAGAATCATTTATCAGCTTTTTTTTTTCTTCTTCAAGGGTCTTACAGGTATAATTTCTACTATTGAGTCTTTATTTAAATTTAAATGCTTTCTTTTGGGTGGAAGTGAGAAAGTTAAGAAAATTCATTAGGTTAACTAGAATAAGGCCTATCTTGGTCACGAATAGAGTGGTTTGGGTGTTTGTCGGATGATGAAGTTTAATTTATTTTTATTACAGAAATGATGTTGAATGTTGTTAGAGCATTATTATCGCATGAACTTTGGAGTTCCTTCACGGTTCCCAATCAATTTTTGTTAGAAGCATATATATGGATAATTCATTTACAATTGTCGTGCATTAGATAGAACTGTGTGTCTGCATATGACCGTTGCTTAAATGAATTTGTTGACACTATTTAGCATTTTTCTTTAAGAAATGTGGTTGAACTGTTTAAATAATTGGGAAATATAAAATAATATAAAAAAATTGAATGTGACCCACTTAGAGAACCAATATGGGTGCAATGGGAATGGATCATCTCCGATGTCATTATCACCGGAGGGAATAATGTTTAGATCTTGGCCTTCCATCCCTTTTTTTGCACCATGGTCAAGTTGCAACAAAAAAAAACTTGTGGCCGGCCAGGATTTCACTGGATCCACTTTGCAATGGATGATCCTCTCCCTGAGTGCAATGGATAATGATGCTTTTAGAGGATTAACAGTGATTGTAGTTTAAAGTTCTGATGGCTAAATATGATGTGATGGATGAGTAAAAGCGACATGATAGTGGAGGGATTTGAATGATATCAAAGATGATGTTGGTTGGGTTGAATGTAGGACAATAGATTGAGAACAATATAAGGAGAAAGATTGTTAACAAGAAAAATACATTGTTTTTGGAAAGATAAGCAGTCAAAATGGAGAGTCACGATATTAGATTAATTTAATAGACCTTTTTAGCTCTCTTTAGATAAAGATGTTTCAATAATTGAGATGTGTAGGTTGGGTTGGAGTGCGGATTTGGGATGGTTGGAGATGACATAGACACATGTTTGCTTGGGAGAGGGAGTTGATTGATTGTGAAGTGTTGTGTTATGTTGAAAATTTCTTTTTTGCAGGTTGATGTTCCAGATAAATGGAGGTGGAATTAATCTTGATCATGAAGGAGGTTACTCAATGGAAGAAGCTTATAATTTCTTCAGTCATGACACTTAGATGGAGACATTGATGCCAACGAAGCTAGTTTGTAATAATTTCTTTGCTTGGTGATTGCTTAATATTGTATAATCGACAAAAGACTAATTAGCTTGTCATAGTTTGTTTTGTTATATTTGGATCTTTTATCCTGTTCAGGTGAAACCTTCAATCATTTATTCTTTGATTGTGATGTTTTTAGTAATCTTTGGCGAGCAGTGCTGAAAATTGGTCAGGTGTTTCTAGTGCGTTATCGAATGATGGTGAATCACATGATACTCATTTTCGTAGTTCTTATTTATCTGGAAATGCAGTCTAATCATGTTTAAAGGTGGTGTAATTGGCTAGTTGTTGGACTATTTGAAAACAAAAAAAAATTAAAAAAATTAACATGTTGTTTAATCATAAGGAGATGTTACTTGATAGAGTGAAAATCATTGTTGGTGGTCAATCATTAGTGATTAGTTTGAATATACCTAATCAATAGTGATTACCATATTAGTTGGTCGGTGCTTATGAAAAATTATTTTGGGGAGGTCAATCCCTTAAATGAAGGACACACTTGATTTACCAAAAAAAGAAAAAATCTAACAAACAATTTATTTTTTGACAGAACAAACAACTTATTAAGAGTTTTATATTGGACAAGGTAATCTAACAATATATTTATAAGTTGGTGATATATTAGTATTATCTCTTATTCAATGTGAATCTCTTTAGTCGTGTATTCACGCTCAACACAATTGGTCAACAAATTTTAGAGGTTTTGAAATCATCTCGGAATTCAAAACTAAAAGACAAAACAAATTAAACTAGTACTACATCCGTCCCAAAATATAAAGGAAAATTGGTCAAAGAAAGTTGATGTATTTATATCAACTTTCTTCGACCAATTTTCCATTATATTTTTTTTTAGGCTTAATTACTTAATTGGTCCCTTAAAGACATTTATGGTTTCAAATTGGTCCCTTAAAGAAAAAAAGGGCCAAATTGGTCCCTTAAAGACCTTGCCGTTAAACATTTTGGTCCTTTCCGTCCAGAAACTGTTAATTTTTACATGTGGCGAACTGGATGCTTACGTGGCTGCTCACATGGGTGCTTACATGGCTGCTTACTAGGTAAATCATTTAATTTTAAAATAAAAACTTAAAGTTAAAATTTAAAATAAAAAAGATTATAACTTCTCTCTCTTGTTCTTCATCTTCATCATCAACTTCATCAAACAAACCCCAAAAAAGAAACCAAATCCTCAAATTAGAAACAGAAATCCCTAAAAACACCCAAAAAAACCCCAAATTCACTCAAACCACTTTCTAACCATAAATCAAACCCTAAAACCTGCAAAATAAAAAAATAAAAACAAAACAATTTCAAAATAAAAAGCTTAGATCCATTCTGATTTCTTATTCTTTGCCACAAATCCAACTCAAAACCAAACTAAAATCAATATAAACATATGCACAACTTTGCCACAAATCCATTCTGATTTTATTTTTTTTGTCTCTGTTTCTCTTATTGTTTATGTTTTTTCGTTTGATTTGTGATGGATGTGGAAGATGGTTGTTGTGATTGTTGAAAGTGGAAGATGATTGTGAGTGAATAGGTGAAAATGGAGGTGTTTATGGTTACTGGTTTTTGTTCTCAGTTTCCTTTCTTTTTACTCTTTCAATTTCTCTGCCTGTGAATTTGTTTTTGAGTTTTTTTTTTTTTGTTTTTAAGTGTTTCAAAATCTGGATTTGTGTTGATGAAGTTTATGAAGAAGACGGAAGGAAGGAGATGAAGAAAGGAAAATAAAACAAGGTGTTGGTAGTACATTATTAGATATAATAGATATTCAAGATCCAATGGTTTTTCTTTTGATAAGGAAATCCAATGGTTAATATTAAAAAATTATTGAAGTCTATGGTGGAGCACCTGAAGTGTTGGTCCACCTTATACTTTTGGGGTTAAAAGTTAACGGAAGAGACTAAAATGTTTAACGGCAAGGTCTTTAAGGGACCAATTTGGCCCTTTTTTTCTTTAAGGGACCAATTTGAAACCATAGATGTCTTTAAGGGACCAATTAAGTAATTAAGCCTTTTTTTTATTTATTGATAGATGAAATGATAAACTATTAAAAATTTACACACACTAAATGAAGAGACTGAAATTCGAACATCTATAATAACATCCAACCTAACAATTTCAATATTTTAGTCAATTAAAATAAAATTTGTGAACAAATTGTCAAATTTTTTTTTACATGACATATGACCACCCTTTTAAAAAAGGATTTAAAGCAAATGCATTATCGAAACAAAATTGTGTATGAATTGGACTTATTGTGGGGTTCTTGTTGTACATATGAATTGAAGTATTCCCTCCGGTTCTAAATATAAGAAAAAATATATATTTTTTAGATACATTGAGAATCAAATATATATCGTATAATATAGACCAAATACATTAGATTTTTAATAATTTAAAAAGTAGATATCCTCTTATATTTAGGTTAAGAGGAAATATATCTTTACATTTCATCCTTTAGTACTATTTTTTTTTTTTTGACAATAATCCTTTAATACTACTTATACTTGAGGTGGGATTTGTTTGTTTCATGAATATTTTCTTACCTTTCAAAAAAAAAATTTGTACGCGTAAACATCCACTAAAATCTAAAATTTCATTTTTTTTCCACCTCACTCCACAAATAAAAGATATTTTGCCGTGTGTAAAATTACAGATCCATCCGTTATATGGACATAATATTTTCGGTACACATATTATAGAACATGGAATAGTATATTTGTTGCGGTGGATTATTCTGATTGATTTGTAAAAAATATTTATTATTTTTTTTTATTAAATATTTTTTGCGGATCAATCACAATCATCCACTTAAATCATACATCGATACATATCCACAGCCGGAGTGTTCATCGTTAATTAAACTCTTTAAGAATAAAAAAAAAGTAGGTGCCTTTTGAGGAAGAAAAGAACTACAGTAATAAAAAAAACATTTATTATTTACATATAATTATTTACTCCTTAATTAATTACTAATTGGAGTACTTAATACTCCCTCCGGTCCTTATTATAAGGAACACTTTCGGAAAAAAATTTGGTCATTTTTATAAGAAACTTTAACCAATTTTCAAATGTTCTAAATGTTCAATTTCACTTATGCCCTTATTTATTATGAAAGAAAATTTAAAAATAAGTAAGTTAGTTGAATAAAAAGTAATTAAATAAGGATAAACATGAAATAAATTTAAATTTATAAGAGTATTAAATGAAAATAACTATGTTAAATGTGTTTCCTTAGTTTGTGTGATTTTTTCAAAATGTTCCTTATAAAAAGGACCGGAGGGAGTATTTAAGATTATTTTTGCTACATAATCAACATTCCTTTGCCACCGTTCACCAACTTTTATTCTCCACAGAATCACAACAACATAGTCACTGAAAGAGACACTTACAAACGACAGAAAGATAGAAAAAGAAGAGAAAATGGAGAGAAAAGTTATGATAGTGTGCTGCGTTGTGGCCTTCTTGGGTCTCTTATCAGCTGCAACTAGCTTTGCTGCTGAAGCGACAAGGATTAAGGTTTATGTCTTTTTTATTATTATTATTTTTATGTTTTTTATACCTGGGTTTCCCCGAAAACCGACAAAGTAAAGTTTCAATTTTTATCTTAATTTTTGGGGTTTATTCATCACTGAATATTAGCACTAGTAGTTGTGGTTGCTACAAAGTAAAAGGGGGTACTCTTAAATTTTCAATTTTTTCATTTTTTTCTTTAGGCATTTGTTATATATGTTCCTTCTTTTTGCTTTCAAATTGAGAAATTACATTGATCCCCTACTTTTTCTTGTGGTTGATTTCACTGTTTATCTTGAATAGTTTGTTTTACCTATCGTGTATGGTACATTCTATGTGTTGTTCATTAAGCTTTCCCTTTTACTTGTTTATTTATTTATTTTTTTTTTTTTTATATAAGTTACTTGTTGAATATTATCTTTATTTTTTTGAGTAATTTGTTGAATGTCCTTTTACTTTTCCCAATTTTGGAATAGATAGGGTTTGATACTAGAGCAAGAAGTTGAAGCCTGTTTGGATTAACTTATTTGAGTTAATCTATTGACATATACATTTGTGAGATTGTTTGGACGAGCATGAGCTGTTTTGAGCTTATTTCCATAGGTTCACTCACGGGGATATTTTTTGAAAATAGCTTATACTGTAGCTTATAAGATAACAGTTTGATGTTATTTTATCTTTTATTATAGAAATAACTTATTCATAAGCACTTATACGATAAATGCTTATGCTATTAGTACTAACTTAAGCATTATATAGAGATATGACATTAGTTGAAATGGTTTTTACATCAATCTTTTGGAGGTAATATATTGTTCCAATTTCTGGTATTAGTTAAAACAATATCTTGAAGGCTTAGTACCATGTAGTCTTTGTTTAGTTTATTTTGTGGTATAACATTTTAAGGTCTGCTGTGTCAAAATTCACGATGAATGGAAAACGATATTGTTAGAAGTCCCACATTGGCTAGAGATATGGTAAAGATAGCCTTTATAAGTGTAGTGCAAACCTCAACTCTTAAGCTAGCTTTTGTGGTTGAGTATAGGCCTCTAAAATTTAACAGATATAATAAACATAAATTAATACTATTACTATGTAACTTTTTCAGGGTAATCAGATTCAGTTTATCTCACCAAATCAGTGCAAATATCCTCGAAGTCCAGCTCTACCTCTTGGATTCACTGCGGCAATGTCTCTTATGATATCTCAAATTGTCATAAATATTTCAACTGGGTGCATTTGTTGCAGAAAAAGTTTGCGAATCCCTGATGCCAATTGGTCTGTGGCACTGGTCTGCTTTGTTTTATCCTGGTAATTTTCACTTTGTACTTTTTGTTTGTTATAGTGCTGTTTAACTATGCCGGTAGAGTCAATCAAATTATCTAGTGAAGCATACTAACTTATTGATGGATATTCAAGGTAACGATGATAGCTTTTTTCTTTTATGAACAAATGATAATGATAGCTTTTATTCTTTGATTATATGTAAAATATGGTTTTGGTTGCTGCAACTAGTAGTCAATTTATTAAAAATCTATATTGATGCGGTTTACACACAGAAACTTTTGACAATGCACTTAAGGAAAAAGAAGTATTAATATTAGTTTTCGCATCTGAATTTGTTCAGAAGCTCACTCATTCAACTTCTCCACAGGCACAAGTATGCTTACAAGGACTTTTCCATAGGTGAAGAGCCATGAACTTGCATGAATTGAAAAGATGCTATAAGCTAGAATCTAATCTAAATTGGTCTTAAGCCCTATTTCGATAAACACCTTAGTTAAGCAATTGTGTGTTTGATTTGAAAACTCGGGCTAGGTGTTGCGCATAATATCAAAGTCAGACTAGGATTGTAATTATACTCCTAATATATCTTGTTGTTCTCTGTGATTGTATAATATCAAAGTCAGACTAGGATTGTAATTATACTCCTAATATATCTTGTTGTTCTGTGTGATTATAATCTCTGTTCAAACAGGTTCACATATGTAATTGCATTTCTCCTGTTGCTAACTGGTGCTGCATTGAACGATCAGCGTGGCGAAGAGAATGTATACTTAGGCACCTACTATTGCTATGTTGTGAAACCCGGAGTGTTTGCTGGTGGTGCAATTTTATCTCTTGCAAGTGTTGCATTTGGAATTGTCTATTATGTTACCTTGATGGAGGGAAAGAAAGCTAGCAACCCTTTTGATGAATCCTCATATCCAAACCAAGGGACCATAGCCATGGGACAACCACAGATTCCAGCTCAAACTAGTCATGATCCGGTATTTGTGCATGAAGACACATACATTCGACGACAGTTCACATGATTGATGAACAACTGTCTATCCTTATTAAAAGCTTAGGGTTGCATTATTCGGTTTCTGAAACTTGAATCTGGCAATGTGAAGTTTGGAGATTGCTCTAGTCAAAACCTGGTTTATGCGTATTCCTAGGATGTATGTAGTATATTATAACTTATGTACATTATCACCAAAACAACGGTTTGCGAGATTATGAATTTTACTATGTTTATATTTCGATGGTCCATACAACTAAGGTTTCAAATCATGGTCTTGTTGCAATCCTTGATATTGCAGATAATTGCGGTCAAATGCAGCTAATATGATTTCAGTTGCGGTCATAGACAAGTGTGGCTGATATGATCTCAAATTTGGTCACAATGTAGTTGCAGACGGGAAATGCTAGTATAGGCACAACTACAAATGACATGGTGTTAGGCACACTCACACATGTTATTGGTAGTAAGTAGCAAGTAATATGTAAGTTGTTATTAAATTGGAAAAACATGTTGAGATGAATTGGGAGCCAATGCATTGCTGTTCTAGAAGATTATCGCTTGTTTTCCATTTATGTACTTGTCGCTATGCATTGTGCTAGTTGTTTGTTTGTAAAATATGGTGTCTTAGTGTGCGTGCGCATGTAATATTATGTGCTAACATGGTCTATTATTGACTTGATTCTATTAGCCATTTCAAATACCAGGTAGTTGTAGATGTGTTTTCTCTAGTTATGTCTAACTTGATGATCTATTATTTATCTTAAACAAACAATTATAAACCTATTTTTTACTACATATTTTCTTGCATGTTGATGAATGATAATATGTAAGTGTTTGGTACTGTATGATTACGATATAAACACACAATCACAAATGTAGAGCTTTCTTTGGTTTGGTTCAAAAATGTTTTATGAACTGGTTCAGTTCAAAAAGGTTTTCAGATTACGTTGACTTGTTTTTACTCAGATTTTATCCTGACAATTGTCTTTGATCTTCTGTTTCATTCTGTATGTTGGGGGTTTATGATTATGAAGTATAGTTGCAGCATAAATGCATGTTTGCTGCCTATGGGCAAAACAAAAAAGTGCACGAAACAGAGCACACCCGACCCAAAGCAAACAGACCGTGGCGCCAATTATGAACACGGTGGTACGGAGGTCCACGCCGCTCATCGCACCACCAGAGACGAAATCTACATCTTGACTACAAGGTTGACTATGGGGGGAAGGGGCGGCGGATCTAGGTTTGGAGAGAAGGCAGAGGGAAAAAGTTTTCTAGTGGGCGGCGGATCTCTTGTCGTCTACTACTATTTTCTTATTCAAACGAGTCTTTATTTACTTGTACTTTGACTTTCATATTTTTTTTATCTTCTTCCATAAATATAATAAGAGTGAACTGAAGACCCATTTTAGTCTCTCACAAATTAATGACAGGATGATTCAGTTCCTAACAAAAATAAAACTTAAATTAGTCCCTCTATCATACATAGACTAATTTGTCCTCGGTATGAAAATGTCATATACTAATTTAGGTTTTATTTTTATCACGAATTAAATGGACTCGTCAAAAAAAATGTTTTTTGAGGGATCAAAATGAGTCTTCACTCTAAATATAATATTTTTTTTTTAAGGGAGTTAGATTTAACTAAAAAATTAGACTCTTGCAGCATACTTCAAATATTTTGCAATACCGACCAAAATTGAGTCCAACAAAAAGGACTAAACTTACATAATATATATAGTGAATAAAAGTTCAATTTCTCAATAAAAGAGGTACTCTCAATTTAGTGTGCAAGACAACTCTAATAGAATTACCGTCCCATCAAAGGAGCCTATGAGAAACTAAAAGAAAATTGCACACTGAACACAAGGTCCTAAAAATATACAAGCAAAAACATGTTACAAACCATTCCCTTGTCACACAAGTCACCAACACATTTGAGCATAACTAAATGTAAACAAAATAAAGGAGTTAATTAAATATAGGTCCACAACTAATTAAGAAATATATAAAATATAAAAAAAAAAAAAAAAAAAAAAAAAAAAAAAAAAACCTAAACAATCCAGCCAAGGTGAAAAAACTTGAAATTTATTTGTTCTTTCTCTCCCCATTTTCAATAGCATTGAGGAGAAGGATGGCAGCATCCTCTGTCAACACACGTTTTCCAAACATGTCCATCATTGTCACACGTCAACTTCACCTGAAACTTCACCATCTCCGACAGTCCTGGCATCACTGTCTCGTACACCGCTATAACGTATCTTTTGTCAGTTGTAAATGAAACAACAGGTTTACAACTAGTACGAAACAAGCTCCCTGCACGCTTTCTGTTTGGTTCGATGACCACACAACTCAACCTCAATTTTTCTTCCAAGTATTCCACACACCTATCTTTCTTTACCGTAAGAAAATTCACATTACCATTGCCATGCTTACTTAATTCATAATATGTATCCCACCAAAATTAATAACTTTTTATGGGTATGTTTTGAATTTGAAAAAATGAATTAAAAGGTTTTCGTTCTCCCTGGAAAAATATATCAACTGCATAGCCATAGCAGAGAACTGTATTGTGAGGAGGAGGAGGAGGAGGATAATTATGATAGTGAATGAAGGGGAATGGGTCGGAGAAGAAGGAACGATAGCCGCCACCAGGGAACTTGGAGATGTTATTATAGAGAATCATCGGAGCATGCAGCAAGGAAGGGCCACCTGGAGGTGCAAATGTTTAGCCATATCCTGGTTGTTATTTTTGCAGATCAGGTGGCGGAATTCGTAAGAGACTGAGGATAAAGAGAGTAGGGTTTCGCCGTCAGAGGCATGAAATGATGTGTGTAAGAATAACCAGAACATACGGGTCTAAATTATAAATTACGATATAATAATTGTAATAATATAAGATATATGAAATTTTTTGAGTAATATTAAACGATAATTTAACAATAATTTTGGTTAAATATTCATACAAAAGAAGGTATATTACGGAAGACTTCCTTATAGACCACATTCGAAGTCTTAGTCGTATCTTCGCCGTCATCGTCGATGATCAATATTTTTAATCCTTCTCTAGAAGTAACTCTTGAAATCACAACATACAGCTGACCATATGAAAACACTGACGACGGAAGATATATCTTTAAAGATTGTCCCTAACTCTTATTAATAGTCATCGCAAAAGAAATCATTAAAGGAAATTGTCTCCGTTGAAATTTAAAATGAATTCTTATGTCAGATGTTGTTAGAGAAAATTTAGGTATAAAAACCTGATCACCAATATTACATCATAAAATAATTTTTCCTTCAAGAACAAGAACACGTTTTCTCAATCTTCAAATTCATTAGATAATCCTAATTTTTTATTCAAATTCCTTAATAGCATAACAAGAACTCCAACTTTGAGTCTCAACTTGTGATTTGGGAGTCCAAACGTAGAAATCGTGTTCAAAAATTCGGGAATATTTTTTATTGTATTATTTTTTAATAAAAATAAGTTTTTAATAAAATTGTATTATTTTTTAATAAAAATTGCAAGATAAAACTGAAGGGAAAACAAATTAGGTTTAGGGTTTGCTTATGTATCTATATATATAAATCCTAGATAGTTGTGGAATTGCCTATCTAAACCCTAATCCACAAACCAATGAAAACTTTTCATTTAACCACATCATCCACGTACATCCATTTAATGTGGGGTACTAAATCTAATTATTATTATTATTATTATTATTATTATTATTATTATTATTATTATTATTATTATTATTATTATTATTGTTTTGGCTTATTATTCATTTTAATTTTTTTTGTTCATTTTATTATTTTGTGTATTTTATTGTTTTTTTTTCAAAAAAGTTAATGTTTTTGCTAATAATCTTTTGTCCAATCTTTGTAAATATAAGGAGTTGGTCGATTGTCAGGACTACTTTCTAATGTTAGTAAAATAAAAAAAGATAAAATAAAATTTACTAATGGTTGTTATGCCGTGTATGATTTTTATCATATTCGATATTTGAATATGAGTTAAGTTAGTTTATCTTTGCTGCAATCAGTTTCAAATTAATATAAATGTCAATTTCGATAATACAGTAGTTTTTTTGTAAGAGATAATGAAGTAGTTTATCCAACTCAGAATCTTCCAATGAGATTTATAATATAAATAAAAACTTATGTTTCAACATCGATTGTTTTTCATGGTCAATTATATGTTGTCATTTCCATAGTTATTTTGAAGAATAAGTTAATCCACAAACCAATGAAAACTTTTCATTTAGCCACATCATCCACGTACATCCATTTAATGTGGGGTACTAAATCTAATTATTATTATTATTATTATTATTATTATTATTATTATTATTATTATTATTATTGTTTTGGGTTATTATTCATTTTAATTTTTTTTGTTCATTTTATTATTTTGTGTATTTTATTGTTTTTTTTTCAAAAAAGTTAATGTTTTTGCTAATAATCTTTTGTCCAATCTTTGTAAATATAAGGAGTTGGTCGATTGTCAGGACTACTTTCTAATGTTAGTAAAATAAAAAAAGATAAAATAAAATTTACTAATGGTTGTTATGCCCTGTATGATTTTTATCATATTCGATATTTGAATATGAGTTAAGTTAGTTTATCTTTGCTGCAATCAGTTTCAAATTAATATAAATGTCAATTTCGATAATACAGTAGTTTTTTTGTAAGAGATAATGAAGTAGTTTATCCAACTCAGAATCCTCCAATGAGATTTATAATATAAATAAAAACTTATGTTTCAACATCGATTGTTTTTCATGGTCAATTATATGTTGTCATTTCCATAGTTATTTTGAAGAATGAGTTAAAGATATTGCTAATCAATGTTAATGAAGAAAATACCAAAGTAACTTCAAATGTGATGTAAAAATAAGTTTTTTAAATGTATAAACATCTATCTATATCTATCTA